>NC_091286.1:367724513-367899513 GCF_032444005.1 Ranitomeya imitator
GGCGCTCCTCCCCGGTCACTTCCCGGAGTCCGGTGCATGAGGGTCAGCGCCGGTGTCAAGAGGGGTCGGCGTCGTCGTCTGGAGCCGCCGGCAGGGCTGCCGCTCCTCGCAGCCGTAAAAGCGCTGCAGCGGCATTACCCTGCTCAGTGGCTGCGGCCCCCTCAGCAGCCTCTTCCAGCAACCTGCTCCCTCCTACGATGGCCGGCGTCCAGACGATTGAATCCGACGTCGACCGAAGATACAACGCTCCAGCGTTGCAACAGCTGAGCTCGCCTGCCTGCCAGGGCTTGAGCGTCGGTTCTGCAGCGGACCAGAGGCCCAGAGGAGGACTTTCCAGAGGGGGTGAGAACTTTGATGTGCCCCTGTCTGTCCCTCCTGAACAGCTTAGGGAGATTATAAGAAATGTATTAGTGGATTCAGTTGGGGATATTTTTAGCTCTCCTGCTAGTGTTATAGCACCCATTAACAATGAGGTTAACCCATTCCCGCTGAACCCTTTTAAAGAGGCGCTTACTTGCGACCTTTCACCTCTAGGTTTCCATTTGAGCTCGTCTATTAAGGAGCTCATTTGGAATAAGAATTATGTGGATTTATTTTCGCTACTTCCCCGTAGGGACCACTTGAATAGATCAGAGAAGGAGGTTAAACCAGATAGTGATGACCCTAGACGTAGCTCAACAAAATCATTTAACAATTGGATTCAAGCCTTTTCCATCTATTCAGCAGTCCTAGGGGAGAAATTTCCGGAGTTGTGTAGTAAATTATTCCAACATGTCGATATTATTTTAGAGGCTTACCGTAATTTTGGAGGCCTCGCTTGGCTCCATTACGATGAGGCCTTTAGGCAGAAATTAGCGGTACACCCTGATGTTAAATGGGGGGTTAAAGATGTGGGGTTATGGATAAACCTTATGCTCCCCCAAAGGCAGTATGCCACCAAACAACCAGCTTCGGTTTTTCCAAGGAAAGGAGTGTGTTTTGCTTATAATGAGTCTCAATGCAAATGGGGTAGCTCTTGCAGATTTCGCCATGAGTGCTCATTCTGCGGGAACTCTCATCCGATGTTCAAGTGCTTTCGGAAGCAATTGTCTCAAACATCACCTAGGACCCAATTCCAAAAAGCTCGGACTCCGGTGAAAATTCTAGAAATGCTTCAGTGGTTAAAAATATACCCAAATCAGGAGACCAGTAAACTCTTGTTTAATGGTTTCCTTTTTGGTTTTGAAGTTCCTCAATTTAAGGGCCCTGGTTGCGTTCTGGTTAAGAATTTGGCATCCTTAAATTGTCATCTAGATGTAGCTAGAAAAAAGATTTTGGAGGAATTAGCTTTGGGTAGGATCGCGGGCCCCTTTTCTTCCCCTCCGTTTGAAAATTTTCGGGTTTCCCCTCTCGGGATTGTTCCCAAGAAAGACCCTGGCAGTTTTCGCATGATTCATCACCTATCATACCCCGTAGGTTCTTCCCTGAACGACGAAGCAGATAAATCCCTGTGTTCCGTTTCTTATTCGTCCTTCGATGCGGCTATTGATTTGCTTAGGAAGTTTGGTAGGTTTTCATTAATGGCTAAGTCAGACATCAAATCGGCTTTTAGACTTCTTCCTGTCCATCCGGTGGGATTTAATTCTTTGGGCTTTCATTTTGAGGATCTTTATTTTTTCGACATGTGTTTGCCTATGGGGTTTTCGTTATCTTGCTTTTATTTTGAAAGTTTTTCATCGTTTTTGCACTGGGTTTTGGAGCAGAACACTCGGAACGCCGGTATTTTACACTATTTAGATGATTTTCTTTTTGTAGGGCCCCCCTTTTCTGATTTGTGCTTAGTCACTCTAAATAGATTTATATTCATGTGTGAACAGTTTGGGGTCCCATTAGCTCATGATAAGACTTGCCAACCGTCGAACGTGATCGAATTTCTGGGCATTACTTTGGATTCAGTTAGAATGGAATGCAGACTTCCTGAAGAAAAAATTTCTAAATTAATTGATGCCTTGGATAAATTCTTATCCAGAAAAAAGGTAACCTTAAAGGACTTGCAATCTCTTTTGGGCCTCTTGAATTTTGCCTTGCGTGTTATTCCGATGGGCAGGGTTTTTTCAAGACGCCTCTACAATTCCACAATGGGGCTCTCATCCCCTGAGGCACATATTCGAGTCTCTTCAGAGTTGAAAGAGGATGCTAGGGTTTGGAGGTCATTTCTTTTGGGCTTCAATGGCAAATCCTGTTGGCAATCGGAGTTTGTTTTAGCAGATTCTCTTCCGTTTGCTTTTTCTTCCAATTCTGATAGCGGCTGCGGAATCCTGTTTTCTTCGCATTGGTTTTCTCACAAATGGCCTGATTCTTGGTTACGCATGAAAACAGTTTTGAATCCCATGGTTTTAGAACTTTTTTCTATTTTTCTTGGCTTATATTTGTGGGGTCATCTGATGAAAGATAGTAGGATACTGATTTTGTCCAATAACAAGGGTGTTGTTCTCAGCATTAACACCTTGTGCTCTAAAAATATATGGGCTATGAGAATCCTGAGGCAGTTGGTTCTGTTATGCTTAAAGTCAAACATCTGGTTGAAAGCTAAATTGGGGACGAGTTGTTTAGGTCTTATTACGGATTCTCTTTCCAATCAACAATGGCAAATTTTTCGCCAACAGGTGCCCAATGCAGACCTGGAACCAACGTTTTGCCCGCTAGAGGTTTGAGACTTGATTTTGAGTTAATTCCTCATTTTATAGAAAATTCATTGTCAGCGCGATCATGGGCTGACTATTCAGCCGCATGGCAGCAATGGATTAGCTTCTGTAATTTACATAATTTTGAGTTTAATAATTCCAGCCCTATTTCGGGTTTGAGATTCGGGGAGTTTCTTTGTAACAAGGGTCTGTCATACTCGGCTGTCGCTAAGTCCTTTGCGGGGGTCTCGTTTTTTCTAAAATTATTGGGTAAGGTTCCGTTGACGGCCTTATTTCCTGTGAAACAATTTTTAAAGGGGTTTAGAAGAACCAGTTTCAAACCAGATTCTAGACGCCCTATTTCCCTTCAACTGTTAGAAGACCTTTGTATATCCTTGCGTAAAGTATGTAGTGATTCGGCTGAAAGTTTGTTGTTTTCTTCGGCATTTACGCTGGCGTTTTTCGGGGCATTGCGTATCGGGGAATTAGTTTCGTCGAAAAAAGCTGATCCGTCGGGTCTAATGGTTTCGGATCTGTCGGTTTTTAGCTCGCACTTGTTTTTGTTTGTTAGGAAATCTAAAACAGATCAATTGGGGCGAGGCGTTAGGTTAAAGATTGATTCTATTCCAGATAAGAATTTTTGTCCAGTGGCCAACGCCAGCCGCTGGCTTCAAGTTAGGCCAAGCCTTCCTGGTCCATTATTTATTCATTTGGACGGCACACCGGCGACAATCTTTCAGTTTAATGCGGTTTTGAAAAAATGTTTGCAGTTATTAGGTAAAAATCATTTAAGAATTACGTCTCACTCTTTCCGGATAGGAGCAGCAACTGAAGCGTCGAGATCCGGCCTTTTGGATTCGCAGATTATGCAACTGGGCAGATGGGAGTCGGGTAGATTTAAGCTTTATGTTAGACACGATTTATATGATAACTGATTTTGATTTTATTTCAGGTGCCAAAATTATCTGGATTATAGGACATTCCTATGTTTTTTGGGCCCAGAAGAGAGCCAAACAACGTTATTATTCTGAAAATCTTGCTTTCAGTCAAGAGGTGGTTCAAGTTTTCTGGCACAGTGTGAGAGGCATGTCGTGGTACAATGTTATAGCAGAATTTGAGAAATGCTTTTGTAAATTTCCATCTCCAGATTTAGTAGTTTTTCATCTGGCCGGTAATGATCTCGGGAAAACCAAAACCTTGGACTTGTTAGCTTTGTTGAGATCGGATTTTATTTATTTTAAGCAATCTTCTCCGTTTACTTCTTTTGTTTTTTCTGAGATCATTCCTAGGTTGCTTTGGAATAGAGTCGAACTCGTTTTTTTAGAGAAAATTCGGAAGAGGGTTAATCGGGTTATGTCTAAGTTTCTTCCTTTGATTAACAGCTTTTCTTTCAGACATGTGGACTTAGAAGGATTTTTACCCGGTCTCTACAGGAACGACTTAATTCATCTTTCCGATATTGGATTGGACATTTTTAACCTAGATCTCCAAACGATGGTGGAAAAATGGCTGTCTGGTTGTGGGGGGGCCATGTCTCTTTGAGACTTGGCTTGTGGAAAATTGCCCTTATGGGTGGATTGGTTTATAAGGTGTTTTAAACTTCCGGTTAATTTAAGAGTTTAATTTTAAGGTCAAAATGTTTGTTATGAAATTTAAGTAACTCAAAAATAAATGACACGGCCATTAATTCCACCTTTTGTTTGTTGTGTCTATTTATTGTATGAATGGGCCTTGTGAAGCCATGTCATATGGTCTGATGAAACCAAAGTACACCTGCTTGGTAGAAACAAAACTCGTGGTGTTTGGAGGAGACAGAATGATGAGTTGCATCCAAAGAACACCATACCTACTGTGAAGCATGGGGGTGGAAACATCATGCTTTGAGGCTTTTTCTCTGCCAAGGGACCAGGATGACTGATCTGTGTACATGAAAGAATGAATGGGGCCATGTATCGTGAGATTTTGAGTGCAAACTTCCTTCCATTAACAAGGGCACTGAAGATGAAACATGGATGAGTCTTTCAGCATGATAATGATCCCAAGCACACCACCAGGGCAATGAAGGAGTGGCTTCGTAAGAAGCATATGAAGGTCCTGGAGTAGCCTAGCTAGTCTCCAGATCTCAACCCCATAGAAAACCTTTAGAGGGAGTTGAGAGTCTACGTTGCCCAGCGAAAGGCCCAAAACATCACTGCTCTAGAGGAGATCTGCATGGAGAAATGGGCCAACATACTACCAACAGTGTGTGCCAACCTTGTGAAAACTAACAGAAAACGTTTGACCTCTGTTATTGCCAACAAAGGACATATCACAAAATATTGAGATGAACTTTTGCTAATGTCCAAATACTTATTTTCCATCATAATTTGCAAAATAAATTTTGCCAAATCAGACATGGTGATTTTCTGGATTTGTTTTCTCATTTTCATTCTTATAGTTGTCGTCTACCTATGATGTTAATTACAGGCCTCTCTCATCTTTTTAAGTGGAAGAACTTGGACAGTTGGTGACTGACTAAATACTTTTTTCCCACTCTATCTATCTATCTATCTATCTATCTATCTATCTATTTATCTATCTATCCCATATCTATCTATTTATCTATCTCATATCTATCTATCTATCTATCTATCTATCTATTATCTGTCTAACAACAAGTTACTTATAGCATTTAAGCAACTGACATAGTAAGGTTATGTGTTGTAAAAAGGAAAATGGGTAAATATCAGAGATGAGCAGAACTGACAAGATTAAATTTCACAAAATCACCTGCAAAAAAATGGAAAATTCAACACGAGGTCCCATGAATTGTGGCTCGTGGCTGTCTGCCAGCATGGTGTATTAGCTCCAGATTTAGCAAACTGGTATAAAGAGCACGTCTCAAAATGATGAAGTTTGTGAGTAGCCCTGCAGAGAAGTGAAGATCTGGGTGCACATTTACTGGTCTTAGGGATTTAGAGATAATTTAAGTATAGTATGCTGGAGAGAAGAAGATACTACCGGTCAGAGGAGGTGCTTGAAGTTGGATGTGACTGTGTTGGGAGTGCGTGATGGGAGAATGCTGAATAGGGGATTGGTGGGGACCCCTGGATCTTGGTATACTGCTTCAGGGTGATTTGTGTGGAAAAGCTTTGGTTATCATTATACCCGTAATGGTGGCTTTGGTTGCCACTACTTTGAGGTGGGACAGGAGCTGGATGTGGCTTGCGACCCTCTTGCAGAGCTGAATGTTGCTCTCGAGGTCAGAAAGGTTGGGGACCACTGATCGATCCCTTATCTATCTATGGCCGGAGTGTGAAGTGTAATGTGTTCTGGTGATACTTGGTCAGGAGAACTCCGTAGTGCCATCAGACGTACCGCTACTCCCCTTTAGCGGCAGAGTGCCATACTGCAATGACCTGGTCTCTGGGGCGCTGCATATCTATCTATCTATCTATCTATCTATCTATCTATCTATCATTTAGTCATGATTTCACATGTCACTGTCTATACTACCTATAAGGTGTATGTGTTTAGATTAAGATGGGAATTTATATAACAAGTAAATTGCAATGTTTCTTGTATTTATAAGGTCTATGCACTGTTACCTATTTGAGGACATTGTCGATAACCTTTTACGCTAGGGCCACATGGCGCAACAGCAATTTCACACAAGTCAAAAACATCTTGTGTTACTTGTCTGCGACTTGCTGCCACGCGACTATTTTACAGATCTGATTTTGCTGTAGAAACTATGGCCATACAGTATCGCAGAGAAGTTGAACGCATGTCTCAGTCTCGTGACTTGCATTGAAGGTTATGGCTAACCGATCTTGTGTGACTTGCAACCAGCGACAGAAACGTCAGCACATTTGGAAACATTTGCATCTCTGTGTCACTGTCGCAGGGGGTCACAGTGCAACACCATGGGCAATCATGAGATATGATGTCGCCATGCGTCACAGCAATTTCAGCTTCATGCTACACGTGTCACCATGGAGCCCTTGCCTTAAATATACGTTCTACATCACTGTGTATCATTCCAAACCTGGTCCTGATCAGACCACAGCACATTTTTGTATTCTGCTTTTCATTTTTCTAACTGCACTGCTTTTTCCATGGTAATTTTCCGTGTTGTCCACCATCTCTCAGGAGACATTCAACTACTGGTTGACTTACTTATACAAACTCTTCTTCAATTAGTTCATGAGACATGTTGACTGGATGTGATAATTCTGTTGCTCTCGCGCTTTATCTTATCTGATATTCTAATCTCATCTGACAGAACTTCTTGAAGGTTTTATCATTTTTGGTTCAGTGCTCTGTTTGGGAGAAATTGTTCAGTGGCCTTGCTTTGAGATTAACCGCTCTCTGTAAAGTTTGGCAGCTAACAGTTGTAAAATCTTTATTACATTTTATTTGCTTTTTATCATAATTGTTGTATATAATTGTTAGGAATTGCTTAGCAAATTGAATGTGACAATCATCAATGAATATGCTTTTCTTCAGATATGTAGGCAGTGGATGACTAATAAAATATCTAAAGGATATGTCAACTTTGCAATTACAGATTTAGACATAAAAGCAGTGAGTTAATATTTACATCAACTAAGTTTTTGCAAGTTCTTAAAAAAGTATTTTTGTAATTAGAAGTATACTCGGCTAATTCTGGGCGTCCCAAAGAGAGTGATTGGAGCTGCATTCAATTATGCGCACTGACAGTCCATTAAAACGGGACAAAAGTTCTCCATTTTGACGATTCTTGGGTTCTCGCCAGTCTACAAGTTGTCTAGCTGCTATCACACATCATTTGGACATTTGATAACTTCTTGTTAACAGGATTTCTGTTTAGGTTCAGCCTTATTAGTTAATATTTCACTTTTGTCAAAATCTCTTAAATCTAGTGTTCACACTTATCCATAATATAATGATCCATTCACTCTCATGTATATTTGTACCTATCCATCTGTCGGTAATAGGGTCATCATGAGTTGCAGCTAGTTGACATGTGTAGACCATATGAGGGTGTAATATGATGATGAAAATACAGAAATTAGTTACTGCCATCTAAACTACTTGCAGAATAATGTAGAGACACTTATTCCAGGTATGTATCTGGATTCTTGCTGTAGTTTTGCTATAATCAGTGTTTTATCAGCAGGAGATTATCACAAGAGGACTAGTAAACCTGCAGTCAGGTAGTCCTCGATATTCATGAGCTCTTTATAATCCTGCCCCCACCACTGATTGGCTGCTTTTCTCGTGCACTGTACAATGGTAAAAAGCTGCCAATCAGTCCTGGGAGTAGGCTTATACAGGGCTCAGCATTCAGAGAACTGCTAGATATGCAGCAGATAAAACAGTGATTTTATCAATACTACAACCAGCAGCTCTGTAAGTGACACATTGCTCAAATCAGGGTCTCTACCCTTACATATTGCTTCTAACAGATGAAATAGCAAAAACCTGGTGACAGCGTTCCTTAAATTTTTAGCTGAAAATTGATTTGACTGTTTTTATAATATTGTTTATGATAGAAACTACAGTATATCTGCATCAGTGACTATGCAAATGGGAAGAGTAACCACTAGAATAAGGCATTAAAGAAATGTGTCACTTCACAACTGCAAGAAACAGTCAAGACAAATAATACAGTAGCACAAGAATATGTTTCCCATACCTTCTCCCCTGGGAAACCTTCAAGTCCTGGCAGTCCCATTGGTCCTGGCTCGCCCTAGAAAAAAAAGACCTTTACAGAATAACCTGCATGACATTACACAGAACAACTAGAGATAATTTTACATTTACAAGGCGCGTAATAAATCTGCCACTTTTGTGTCACCTTCTATAATTTAAGCATCCATTGTTCACCCTTTTTTCGGTATTGTTAGTGAAGCCTGAGTGACGGTTTTAATTATCCCCCTACCTGTTTATTTCACAATAAACTTTTAAGAACAGCAATCGGAAGCAAAATATAATTGCAGCAAAAGTCTTATTTTCTGATACCGTATCTTGAGATTCCAGATTTATGGACCAAGCAACAACACCTATGAATAATTTTCACACTGGTCCAATAAAAAGTACAAAACGTATAAAGGATTCACTTCTCTTCCGGACAAATAGGTATCATAAAACAGTGTAATAATGCAGTGTTAAAATCCTACATTACCCAAAGCGTAGGATAAGAGGGCATCAAAGCTGCTTGAATTATGATGTGAACACATGCACCTCCAGACAGAGAATATAGAGAAGCCAGGAAGCGTGAGCTCATTTTTATCTCGAGCAAGGCAAAGCAATCGTTATGGCCTAATTTTTCCTATTTATTTTCTCATGGAAATATAGCAAAGTTAAATCAAGTCTACAAGACTCCTGCTTGTAAGCAAAATGGGAAGTATTTTTAGCCAACATAAACATGCAATTAAGGCAATTTTAGAAGAAAATAAAGGAGGTGTGAATTGTGTTTAACACCTACTTTATTTTAGATGCTGAGAAATGTAGAGAAATGCTGGGAAGTAAAGCCAGTAATCCTGATTCTGGACGCACACATCTTGTAAATATACGTGATTATACTTGTCGTGTAAGATATAATACGAGTATATACAGTACAGACCAAAAGTTTGGACATACCTTCTCATTTAAAGATTTTTCTGTATTTTCATGACTATGAAAATTGTACATTCACACTGAAGGCATCAAAACTATGATTTAACATATGTGGAATTATATACTTAACAAAAAAGTGTGAAACAACTGAAATTATGTCTTATATTCTAGGTTCTTCAAAGTAGCCACCTTTTGCTTTGATGACTGCTTTGCACACTCTTGGCATTCTCTTGATGAGCTTCAAGAGGTAGTCACCGGGAATGGTCTTCCAGCAATCTTGAAGGCGTTCCCAGAGATGCTTAGCACTTGTTGGCTCTTTTGCCTTCACTCTGCAGTCCAGCTCACCCCAAACCATCTTGATTGTGTTCAGGTCTGGTGACTGTGGAGGCCAGGTCATCTGGCGTAGCACCCCATTACTCTCCTTCTTGGTCAAATAGCCCTTACACAGCCTGGAGGTGTGTTTGTGGTCACTGTCCTGTTGAAAAATAAATGATGGTCGAACTAAACGCAAACCGGATGGAGTAGCATGCCCCTGCAAGATGCTGTGGTAGCCATGCTGGTTCAGTATGCCTTCAATTTTGAATAAATCCCCAACAGTGCCAGCAGCAAATCACCCCCACACCATCACACCTCCTCCTCCATGCTTCACGGTGGGAACCAGGCATGTAGAGTCCATCCGTTCACCTTTTCTGCGTCACACAAAGACACGGTGGTTGGAACCAAAGATCTCAAATTTTGACTCATCAGACCAAAGCACAGATTTCCACTAATGTCCATTCCTTGTGTTCTTTAGCCCAAACAAGTCTCTTCTGCTTGTTGCCTGTCCTTAGCAGTGGTTTCCTAGCAGCTATTTTACCATGAAGGCCTGCTGCACAAAGTCTCCTCTTAACTGTTGTTGTAGAGATTTGTCTGCTGCTAGAACTCTGTGTGGCATTGATCTGGTCTCTAATCTGAGCTGCTGTTAACCTGCGATTTCTGAGGCTGGTGACTCAGATAAACTTATCCTCAGAAGCAGAGGCGACTCTTGGTCTTCCTTTCCTGGGGCGGTCCTCATGTGAGCCAGTTTCTTTGTAGCGCTTGATGGTTTTTGCCACTGCACTTGGGGACAGGGAAACTTTCAAAGTTTTCCCAATTTTTCGGATTGACTGACCTTCATTTCTTAAAGTAATGATGGCCACTCGTTTTTCTTTACTTAGCTGCTTTTTTCTTGCCATAATACAAATTCTAACAGTCTATTCAGTAAGACTATCAGCTGTGTATCCACCAGACTTCTGCTCAACACAACTGATGGTCCCAACACCATTTATAAGGCAAGAAATCCTACTTATTAAACCTGACAGGGCACACCTGTGAAGTGAAAACCATTCCGGGTGACTACCTCTTGAAGCTCATCAAGACAATGCCAAGAGTGTGCAAAGCAGTCATCAAAGCAAAAGGTGGCTACTTTGAAGAACCTAGAATATAAGACATAATTTCAGTTGTTTCACACTTTTTTGTTAAGTATATAATTCCACATGTGTTAATTCATAGTTTTGATGCCTTCAGTGTGAATGTACAATTTTCGTAGTCATGAAAATACAGAAAAATCTTTAAATGAGAAGGTGTGTCCAAACTTTTGGTGTGTACTGTATATACAATATATAGATATTGTCATCCGTATACTCAAATTAGAGTTTGGCAAAAGAAAAAGTCATATTGGCTATTTATATTTAACAGTCAGATCAGAAATAATTGTTCCTGCAAAAGGGATTAATGTATATATACCGTACATACTCGAATATAAGCCGACCCAAGTATAAGCCGAGATCCCTAATTTTGTCACAAAAAACTGGGAAAACTTATTGACTTGAGTATCAGCCTAGGGTGGGAAATGCAGCAGCTACTGGTAAATTTCAAAAATAAAAATAGATACCAATAAAAGTAAAATTAATTGAGACATCAGTAGGCTAAATGTTTTTGAATATCAATATAGAATCTAGAGCCCTGTAAGATGCTCCATACAAAATACGCCCCATATAATGCTCCATAAAGTACATGATGGGCCCCATAAGATGCTCCATACAAAAATATGCCCCACATAATACTGCATAAAGGTTAATGATGACCCCACAACATGCTTCATACAAAAATATGCCCCATCTAATGATCCATAAATGTTAATGATGCCCCATAAGATGCTCCATACAAAAATATGCCCCACATAATGCTCCATAAAGGTTAATGATGGCCTCATAATATGCTCCATATTAAAATATGCCCCATATAATGCTGAACAAAGGTTAATGATGGCTCCATAAAATGCTCCATACAATATATGCCTCATATAATGCTGCACAAAGGATAATAATGGTCCTATAAGATGCTCCATACAAAATTATGCCCCATATAATGCTGCACAAAGGTTAAGGATGGCCCCATAAGATGCTCCATATTAAATTATGCCCCATATAATGCTGCACAAAGGTTAATGATGGCCCCATAAGATGCTCCATACAAAAATATGCCCTATATAATGCTGCACAAAGGTTAATGATGGCCTCATAAGATGCTCCATACAAAATTATGCCCCATATAATGCTCCACAAAGGATATTGATGGCCCCATAAGATGCTCCATACAAAAATATGCCCCATATAATGCTGCAAAAAGGTTAATGATGGCCCCATAAGATGCTCCGTACAAAAATATGCCCCATATAATGCTGCACAAAGGTTAATGATGGCCTCATAAGATGCTCCATACAAAAATACGCCCCATATAATGCTGCACAAAGGATAATGATGGTCCCATAAGATGCTCCATACAAAAATATGCTCCATATAATGCTGCACAAAGGTTAAAGATGGCCTCATAAGACGCTCCATACAAAAATTTGCCCCATATAAAGCTGCACAAAGGATAATGATGGCCCCATAAGATGCTCCATACAAAAATATGCCCCATACAATGCTGCACAAAGGTTAATGATGGCCCATAAGATGCTCCATACAAAAATATGCTCCATATAATGCTGCACAAAGGATAATGATGGCCCCATAAGATGCTCCATATTAAAATATGCCCCATATAATGCTGCTGCTGCAATAAAAAAAAAAAGACATACTGACCTCTTGTCACTGCCTGCTACTCCTTAGCATCGCCGTCTCTCTGCAGTGACTGTTCAGGCAGAGGGCACGCACTAACCAAGTCATCGCACCCTCTGACCTGAACGTCACAACCAGAGGGCCCGGAAGACACAGCGCGGCGGTGGAACGGGGATAGGTGAATATCGCATTGCTCACCCTTCCCAATCCTACTCACCCTCCTGGCGCTGCATATCAGTCCCTGCATCTTGGGCGCCTGCATCTCTCTTCCTGACTTCCTTCCTGTGCTGAGCAGTCAGTGATACCACTCATTAAAGTAATGAATATGCGCTCCACGCCTATGGGAGTGGAGATGCATGCATATTCATTACTTTAATGAGCAGTACCACATGACTGCTCAGCACAGGAAGGAACACAGGAAGAGAGATGCCGATGCCCGAGATGCAGGGACTGATATGCAGCGATGACACCAGGAGGGTGAATATGATGTCTTCTGCTCCCCCATCCCCCCTCCCCCCACCAGCAATGACTCGTGCATAAGCCGAGAGGGGCGTTTTCAGCCCAAAACAAATGTGCTGAAAATCTCGGCTTACACACAAGTATATACGGTATATATTGTTTTACATGGAAACTACTATGCTCATCTATGTGTAATGTCCATTATTGAAGCCTATCCCTATTCACTTAAAGGGACTCTGTCAGCACGGAATGAATGCTCCTGCTGCTTGGACTAATAGAGCCAGAAAAGAGTGGAGATAGATGTAAAACAAGCAGGTGGGAAGGTGTATATATATATATATAATGTTTGCCCCCACCATAAAGCACACAGCACCTGCACTTGGTTTGAACAGTCATTCTGTATGGACAGAGTCCCTTTATCTGTCTTCTATCTAAAGGTTAATAGTATTCCAATGCTGTATGCCGGCGCCACAATTAACGCATCAAAAATCGGTCCGATTTTCTCAGCTGAGAGAAGCACAAATGTTCTCCGTATGGTCATCTGTGGGTAATGTGTTTGTGGAAAGCCCGCCAGGGCCGTGGGGTACTCGGTACCTGGTCCGGTACTTAAAGGAATGTGTCACGGCGGCAACGACCCAGTCCAAGGCCCTGGATGCCCATGTTAAAGGGAAGGTCTTTTTAAAGGGGTTTTTTAAATAAAGAAAGTTTGTGACGCTACCTGTGGTATTCGGTCAGAGGTGACCAACGCTGCTTAAAGGGGTCCTCTGGGGTGATGTTATGGCAGCCAGATGGTATAACTTCCCACAGGGGAAGTAGGTCCCCAGGGCTCCCGGTGAATAGATGGAAGATGGTGAGTAGTGCAGTAAAGAATGAAGCACGCAGTTGTGCAGTCTTTTTACCTGGTTTACTGATGGTAGCAGGCAGCCACAGTCCAGGGCACCAGATCACAGGTACAGGCAGGGTCCGGCTGGCTTGGAAGCAAGTTCAGAGCTCAGCTTTACCAGGTGGAGTTAAAAGCCTCCCTTCTAGCACTGTGATGTAGTTGCTTACTGCCTATGGCTTCTTGGCAAGGTCATCTCAGTTATATATGTCCTTTATTGAAGTGGGACACAAACCCGTATGACAGGAGACACGAGACTTTTTACAGGGTCTCTATCATGACCCGGGCTCTATATGTCACTGTGTCTCCTGGGTCTTAGGGCAGACAGGTTATGTGTAGTCTAGCTGTCCTACTGGTTTCTGCAGTGCCTCCTAGAGTATGACACAACCTCGGTCTTCCGGTTACCGATATCTGCACTCTATCAGGGAGGTAGCCCAATCACTGCTATTCTCCCTTGTTGTCACTCTCCTGTGCTTCGTTCGCCGACACGTTAGCTAAGGGCTGTTCTTCCTTCTGTATCTCGCTATCTAGGAGCTACAGCACTTCAAGCTGTATGGCCCCTTACCCGTCCTTCTGCCTCAGACTGCTCCAGTCTGCTGTCTGGCATCAACAGTCTAACTCTTCCAAACTGCCTAGCAAATGCCTAGCAACTAACTCCTCCTCCCGACCAGAGAGAGCAGCTCCCCTGAAGCCGGGTGTAGAGCTCCCCTTCTGGCCTGAAGTCAGAACGGTGTTGAATGCGCTAATTACCTGTTGAGAGGAATCTTCCATTGCTTCCAAGCTTGACATCACTCTCCCCATGAGGAAAGCAATGCCACTGTGACCACCAGGACCCAGGGGCATCACACTTGCAATGCGATGATGCAATTTCCTCGCATCTATGTATCCGTATGACATTCGTATGACATCCGTATGACATGCGTAGAGTTTTACATTTCTCACTGCTTTTCCCCAATGAATTTAATGGCTCAATGGGCTGAAATGAGGAAAATGGTTGTGTATTTCTCACAAGTCACACTGATGGTCCATGTGGTGTCCGATTTTTTCTCACACCCATAGACTTGCATTGGCGAAACTTGGGCGACATATGCGTACAATGGCAGCATGCTGGAATTTCACTTGCACGCTGAATACACCAGATAAAAAAAACTTTATGTGAGCTGCCCCATAGATTAACACCGGTCCGAGCGCTATGCGATGTTTTCTCGCATAGCACTCATCCGTATTCTATGCTAGTGTGACCCCGGCCTTACTGAAAGCATGGGTGAGAAAATTAACTGTATTCCTCCTGAGGTCTGCCAGTTTTCAATCACTATTTAGCATGCTCTGACACTTTGATTAAAGTATCTATGTGGAGAAGGCTGTCAATAAAAGTGCCGTGGTGCACTTACAGCCACAAACTGTGCACTGTACTGTTGGTATCAATGAATTCATAGAAACTCAGCAATTGTATTTATTGGACCACTTCTGGTAAATAATACAGATGCTCTGATTTACTGGTCTAGTCATATAATTTGGGAATTTACTGGCATTGGGTGAATTTATTTCAGTGGAATTGAAATTTACCCGTATATACTCGAGTATAAGCCGACCCAAGTATAAGCCGACCCCCCTAATTTTGCCACAAAAAACTGGGAAAACTTATTGACTCGAGCATAAGCCTAGGGTAGGAAATGCAGCAGCTATAGGTGAATTTCAAAAATAAAAATAGATGCTCCATACCGTTCATTATTGCCCCATAGATGCTCCATATAAAGCTGTGCCACATATAATGCTCCATATCATTCATTATTGTCCCATAGATGCTCCATATAAAGCTGTGCCATATATAATGCTCCATACTGTTCATTATTGCCCCATAGATGCTCCATATAAAGCTGTGCCACAAATAATGCTCCATACAGTTCATTATTGCCCCATAAGATGCTCCATATAAAGCTGTGCCACATATAATGCTCTGCACCGTTCATTATGGCCCCATAGATGCTCCATATAAAGCTGTGCCATATATAATGCTCTGCACCATTCATTATGGCCCCATAGATGCTCCATATAAAGCTGTGCCACATATAATGCTCTGCACCATTCATTATTGCCCCATAGATGCTCCATATAAAGCTGTGCCATATATAATGCTCCATACCATTGATTATTGCCCCATAGATGATCCATATAAAGCTGTGCCACATATAATGCTCTGCACCGTTCATTATGGCCCCATAGATGCTCCATATAAAGCTGTGCCATATATAATGCTCCATACCATTGATTATTGCCCCATAGATGCTCCATATAAAGCTGTGCCATATATAATGCTTTGCACCGTTCATTATGGCCCCATAGATGCTCCATGTAAAGCTGTGCCACATATAATGCTCTGCACCATTCATTATTGCCCCATAGATGCTCCATATAAAGCTGTGCCATATATAATGCACCATACCGTTGATTATTGCCCCATAGATGCTCCATATAAAGCTGTGCCACATATAATGCTCCATACCGTTGATTATTGCCCCATATATGCTCCATATAAAGCTGTGCAATATATAATGCTGCTGCTGCAATAAAAAAAAAAAATCACATGCTCACCTCTCTTCGCTTAGAACGCCGGCGCTTTCAATATTTACCTGCTCCTCGTGCGGCTCCGTCCTCAGCACTGACGCTCACCAGAGGGCACACACTGACCACATCACCGCGCCCTCTGACCTGAGCATCACAGCCAGAGGACGCTGGAGACTGAGCCGCACCGGAACGAGGACAGGTGAATATCGCGCAGCGCTCCCTGTATACTTACCTGCTCCTGGCGCGGTCCCTGCATTCCCTGCTTCTTCCACCGCTGCATCTTCTTCCTGCATTGAGCAGTCATGGTTACAGCTCATTGCAGTAATGAATATGCGGCTCCACCTCTACGGGAGGTGGAGCCGCATATTCATTACTGTAATGAGTGGTACCACGTGACCGCTCAGTACAGGAAGAATCTGCAGCGCTGGAAGAAGCAGGGACTGCAGGGACCGTGCCAGCAGTAGGTGAGTATAATTAGAGAGCCCTCGCTCCCCCTCACCTGCCGACCCCCGGGTATGACTCGAGTATAAGCCGAGAGGGGGACTTTCAGCCCAAAAAAATGGGCTGAAAATCTTGGCTTATACTTGAGTATATACGGTACTCAAATTTTACAAATATTCTAAAAAATTTGAAATGCTAATTTTTATTTGTAATGAACTCAGCGCAAATTTAGCAAGATGGCAGCTGAATGATGGCAGACAAATTGGCCAAACATAGATGGCAAACTAAAGTTTAATTTAATTATTTTTTTAAATACCTCACCACTCACCTCTTTGCACTCTCTTCCATATGGTCTTTGCTGCCTTTCCTTTTTGCCACTGCACTCCAACATCAGGACATGTACCATGACCTTATGAAGGGCAGTCAGGGTTGGGACTTCCACCATGACCAGACCTGAGACATCTCTGCACATGACAGCCTAGTTAAAGACGAAAGTCTAGGCCTAGTATGAAGATGCCGAGGTTTCGCCATACAGTGGCATCAAAGACCTTATGAGGGACAGCAATCATTGATGGCAAAGTGAGTATTGTTTTTATTTTTTTCTGCATGTTAAGTTTATATTTATTTGGTATCTCTACAGACCCCAGAGCATAATAAGACACATTCAATTCATGGAAAATAAATTTGAATGAGAGTTGAATTTTCCATTTTTTTGTAGGCAATTTTGTGAAAATGAATCTTGTCAGTTCTGCTCATCTCTGATATTTACCCATTTTCCTTTTTACAACACATAACCTGACTATGTCAGTTGCTTAAATGTTATAACTTGTTGTTAGATAGATAGATAGATAGATTAGATAGATTGTTATATAGATAGATAAATAGATATATATGGGAGATAGATAGATAGATAGATAGATAGATAGATAGATAGATAAAGAGATAGATATGTGATGGATAGATAGATAGGTAGATAAATATATGGGATAGATAGATACATACATACATAGATATATACATAGACATGGGATAGATATGTGGCGCCCCAGGGTCCTGGTCATCACAGCGACATTGCTTTCCTCACGGGGAAAGTGATGTTACGCTTGGAAGCGATGAAGGATATCTCTTTATCAGGTAATCACAATGCACACAACATGTTCACACTCCAGGCCACAAGGGGGAGCTTCTGATCCTATTCCTAAGTGACTCCCCTATATATATTGTGGTTTGGAGGGAAAGTCAGTTCCGGTCAGAAAGTGAGTTACAGAGAAGAGGGCAGACCAACATAGAGTGTCAGAAGGTCTGAAGGGGCTCAGTAGTCTGAAGTACTACAGCCCCTGGCGAAAGAGACATACAGAAGGAAAGAACATCATTCAGTGAGCGTGAAGGAGAGCGAAGCACAGGAGAGACCAGCTGCGAATGAGCTGCCTCCCTCTGAAGCGCAGATAACCGGTAGCTGGACTACCGAGGTTGTAAGGGACTCTACGACTTACAGCAGAGACCGGCAGGACAGCTGAACTGCAAGTTACCTATCCGCCTCAATACCCAGGAGGCACAGTGACGTGTAAAGCCCGGGTCATGATAGAGATCCTGTAAAAAGGCTTGAGTCACCTGTCATACGGGTTTGTGTCCTATCCTATATGGGGGACAGAGAAGAACTGTGAGGACCTTATCAGAAACCGTAGGCAGTAGGGGACTACAACACCACCGCGCTAGAGGAAGGCTTTTAACTCCACCTGGTAAAGGGGAACTCTGGATTTGCTTCTAAGCCGGCTGGACCCTGCCTGTACCTGTGATCTGGTGCCCTGGACTGCGGTTGCCTGAAGCCTACAGTAAGCCAGGTAAAGAGACTGCACATCTGTGTCCTCATTCTTTACTGCACCGTTCACCATCCTCACCTATACACCGGGAGCCCTGGGGACATACTTCACCTGTGGGAAGTTATGTAATCTAGCTGCCATAACATCACCCCAGAGGATCCCTCTAAGCAGCATCAGTCCTCACTGACCGAGTACCACAGGTGGTGTCACAAACAAACTTTATTCCTAAAGCCCCTTTAAAAACTTTCCCTTTTACTTGGGTGCCCAGGGCCATGGACCGGGTCGCTGCCACCGTGACATCCCCCTGTGAGTACCGGACCCGGTGCCGAGTACCCCACGGCCCTGGCGGGCGACTCAGATAGATAGATAGATAGATAGATAGATAGATAGATAGATAGACATTGAATAGTTAGAGAGACATGGGATAGATAGATAGATAGATAGATAGATAGATAGACATGGGATAGATAGCTAAATTCAAAATAGGTAAATACAGATAAGATAGATAGATAGATAGATAGATAGATAGATAGATAGATAGATAAGAGATAGATACTGTAGATAGATAGATGATAGATATAGGATAGATAGATAGATAGATAGATAGATAGATAGATAGATAGATAGATAGATAGATAGATAGATAGATAGATAGATATGAGATAGATAGATACTGTAGATAGATAGATAGATAGATAGATAGATAGATAGATAGATAGATAGATAGATAGATAGATAGATAGATAGGTGATAGAGATAGATAGATAGATAGATAGATAGATAGATAGATAGATAGATAGATAGATAGATAGATAGACATGGGATAGATAGCTAAATTCAAAATAGGTAAATACAGATAAGATAGATAGATAGATAGATAAGAGATAGATACTGTAGATAGATAGATGATAGATATAGGATAGATAGATAGATAGATAGATAGATAGATAGATAGATAGATAGATAGATATGAGATAGATAGATACTGTAGATAGATAGATAGATAGATAGGTGATAGATAGATAGATAGATAGATAGATAGATAGATAGATAGATAGATATAGATTGATAGATATGAGATAGATAGATGTTGTAGATAGATGGATGGATAGATAAATATGGGATAGATAGATAGGATAGATAGATAGATAGATAGAGAGATATGGGATGGATGGATAGACAGATAGATATGGGTAGATAGATAGATAAAGAGATAGATATGGGATGGATAGATAAATAGATAGATACAAAACTTCCTTCTCACCCCCAATGGGGCTGGCCTTTGTTGTCCTTTCTCATTCTTGGGTCCTCTACCAGAGGTCGGGGAGTTTGAGGGTTCTGCGCAGATCTTAGTTGTTGCCAGCTTTGCGCTTTCCTGGACAGAGAACTCAGATGTTGCTCCTATGATCTGTTGTAGCCATTCTTCCAAATTAGGGGTCAGTACTCCAAGTGCTCCTATCACCACTGGAATCACTGTTGCCTTCACCTTCCACATCTTCTCCAGTTCTCATTTGAGGCCCTGGTATTTCTCCAGCTTCTCATATTCCTTCTTTCTGATGTTGCCATCACTTAGCACTGCCACATTTATTATCATTGCTGTCTTCTGATTCTTGTCTACTATCACAATGTCTGGTTGGTTAGCCAACCTGCTTATCTGTCTGGAGCTTGAAGTCCCACAGGATTTTAGCCCTTTCATTTTCCATCACTTTTTCTGGGGTCTCCCACTTGGACTTAGAGGGACTTAGCCCATATGCTGTGCAGATGTTTCTGCATACAATTCCAGCTACTTGGTTGTGGCATGTTTCTGCTTGCATTTTGCATCCTGCCACTATGTGTTGGACGGATTCTGAGGTTTCTTTACATAGTCTGCACCTTGGGTCTTGTCTTGTGTGGTAAATTCCTGCTTCTATGGATCTGGTACTTAGTGCTTGCTCTTGTGCCGCTATGATTAGTGCCTCTGTGCTGTCTCAGAGTTCCGCTTTATCCAGCCATTAGTAGGATTTCTCCATGTCAGCCACATCCATTATCTGTCTATGGTACATCCCATTCAGCGACTTGTCTTACAATGGGGCTTTATGTTCTTGTTCTTCATTCCAGATCTGTTGTTGCTGCCTTAGGCTTTCTCTCAGTATCACATCTTTTGGGGCCATTTTCCTGATGTAATCCTTCATACTCCTTGTTTCATCCGTGATGGTGGCTTGGATGATTATCAAGCCTTGACCACTCCCCTCCTTTCTGTTGGTATACAATCTTTGGTTGCTAGACTTAGGTTGGAGACCTCCATGCATTAAGAGGAGCTTTCGTGTCTTCACATCTGCAGCTTCCATCTCTTCTTTTGGTCAGCACACTATGCCAGCATGGTATCTGATAACTGGCAGGACATGTGTATTGATGGCGCGGATTTTATTCTTCCCATTGAACTGGCTTTTCAGGACCTGTCTTACCATTTGATGGTTTTTGGATGTTGCTGCTTGCCTTGCCTCCTCATCATAGTTAACGTATTCCTGTGGGATGCCGAGGTACTTGTAGCATGTCTGTACATCTGTTATGTGCCCTGCTGGTAATTGCACTCTATCAGTCTTGACTACCTTGCCTCTCTTTATTACCAACCTGCCGCACTTCTACAGCCTGAAGGACATCCCGATGTCTTCACTATATATCCTTGTCAGGTGGATCAGTGAATTGATGTCTCATTCGTTTTTCGTATGCAGCTTGATGTCATCCATGTAGAGGAGGTGGCTGATGGTGCTTCCAGTCTTGAACTTGTGTCCATAGCCAGACTCTGTAATTATCTGACTGAGGGGTTCAATCCTATACAGAACAGCAATGGGGCCAGTGCATCACATTGGTATATGCTGCATTTGATGGTCACTTGTGCTAGTTGTCTTGAGTAGACTTCCAATGTTGTTCTCCATAGCCCCATTTTCTGAGGAAGGTTCTACATTTCCTGTTGACATTGTAGAGAGCCAAGCATTCACAGATCCATATTTGTGGCATTGAGTCATAGGCTTTCCTGTAGTCAATCCAGGCTGTGCTGAGATTCGTCTGTCTGGATCTTGAATCTTGAGCGACTGTTCTATATACTAGGAGCAGGTGCTTAGGGTATGTTTCCACGTTCAGTAAACGCTGCATGTTTTTTGCATAGAGCCGCAGCGTCAAACACGCAGCGTCCAGATATTACAGCATAGTGGAGGGAATTTCATGAAATCCCGTCTCCACTATGCATTAAAAGATGCATGCGGCATACCCGCGGAAACGGACATGCGGTGCGTCTTTTAAGAAAGCAGCATGTCCTTACAATGCTGAAACAACGCAAGGACAACGCAGGTGACCTGCCAGTAACCTCAGGTGCAGATTTGGTCAGGATTTTACCTGAGTAAAATCCTGACCAAATCCTGATGCAATCCTTAACGTGGACACATACCCTTAGAGCCTCTGGTGTCAGTCCCAATGCCTTTGTGAGCTGGATTCATGTACTGGTTCATATGGTTCTGTAGCTTGGTGGCTATGATGCCTGATAGGAGTTTCTATGTTGTTGTAAGGCAGGTTATTGGGCAGTAGTTGGGTGGGACTGTTCCTTTGGGAGGATCCTTCATGATCAGCACTGGTCTTCCTTGTGTTAACCAAGCTGGGTGGTGGCCTGCTTCTAGCAGTTGGTTCATCTGATTTGCCATGCATTTATGCACTACTGTTAATTTATTTAGCCATTAAATGTGGATCATGTCTGGGCCAGGTGCTGTCCAGCTTTTTATGTTCTTGACCTGCTGTTGGATGTCTGCTTCTGTAATGGTGATCGGTTCTTGCTCTAGGTGTTTGCTGTGTTTCATTCTTAAATTTTGCAGCCACAATACACTGGTGTTGTGTGTTTTTTTCCTTCTCCCATATGTTCCTCGAGTATTGTTCAGTCTCTGCTATTGGAGGAGTTGCTGCCTTTGTGCTGTTACTCTGTAGTTGGGAGTACACCTTGGATCGTTCTTTGGAGAACAGGGCATTTATCCTCTTGGCCTCAGCTTCTCTAGTGTATCTCTCTAGTCTTGCAGCGAGTGCTGTGAGCCTTTGTTTAGCAGTCTCTAGGGCTTCAGTTAGGGTCAGGCCTTTGTACTTGTCCAGCTTGGTCTTATTCTTGATCTTTGCACCCTTCTGTATTTCTGTTAGTTGGCTGACTTCCCTTCGTGTCACCTTGATTTTTGTCTCCAGTCTTCTTTTCCAAGGGGGCACGCACTTCTGTTGTTCTTGCTGGTTGGATAGCCAAGCATTTCCATGATTGCTGAGGCAGTAGCATAGATCAGTTAATTAGTTTGAGTTATGGTGGTGGTAGGTATTGATGCAAGTGTTCTATTGGCATCTTCTAGCATGCTGCCTGGTGGTGTTTGTTTGCTGAGCCTTGGCAGGCGATTTCTGGCATTGATGGTATTTAGTTTATTTAAGATATTCTGTTTCAGATCAGCTGATCTGCTCTCTATTTGCAATATTGGATCAGGATCTTCAAGGGGTTGCACGTGTTGTTCTTCCAGGTCTTCATGTGGGGTGGATCTGCATTGCAGTTGATCCATCTCAAGTTGTGATAATAGCTTTCTCTTTAGGACATTGAAACATTGGGTGACTAGTTGATTCTCAGTCAGTGGACTTGCAGATCTTGTGTCCATCCAGAGTTTCCTCCTACACTTCATATATCCTCTCTCATTTGGTCTGCTCTTATAGTAGCATTTCACCAGATCCAGTTTCTCTTGGTTTGTCCATGTATGGTTTGTTCCAGTAGCCCATTTATCATCAGACTGTCCTGGTTCCTCAACATCTGACATGGACGACCTTGTTAATCTATCTATCTATCTATCTATCTATCTATCTATCTATCTATCTATCTATCTATCTATCTATCTATCTATCCCATATCTATCTACTGTTTTATAATAAATTTGGGAAATTTCTACATTTCTGGGGGGGTGGGTTGGTTTAAGTCATGATGGGGTGCAGAGTGTACATTAATGAGAAAAAAGATAAATTTTTTGAATTTACCAAATGGCTGCAATGAAACAAAGAGTGAAAAATTTAGGGGGTCTGAATACTTTCCGTACCCACTATATATATATATATATATATATATATATATATATATATATCTATATCTATATAGATATACAGTGGGGCAAAAAAGTATTTAGTCAGTCAGCAATAGTGCAAGTTCCACCACTTAAAAAGATGAGAGGCGTCTGTAATTTACATCATAGGTAGACCTCACCTATGGGAGACAAACTGAGAAAAAAAAATCCAGAAAATCACATTGTCTGTTTTTTTAACATTTTATTTGCATATTATGGTGGAAAATAAGTATTTGGTCAGAAACAAACAATCAAGATTTCTGGCTCTCACAGACCTGTAACTTCTTCTTTAAGAGTCTCCTCTTTCCTCCACTCATTACCTGTAGTAATGGCACCTGTTTAAACTTGTTATCAGTATAAAAAGACACCTGTGCACACCCTCAAACAGTCAGACTCCAAACTCCACTATGGTGAAGACCAAAGAGCTGTCAAAGGACACCAGAAACAAAATTGTAGCCCTGCACCAGGCTGGGAAGACTGAATCTGCAATAGCCAACCAGCTTGGAGTGAAGAAATCAACAGTGGGAGCAATAATTGGAAAATGGAAGACATACAAGACCACTGATAATCTCCCTCGATCTGGGGCTCCACGCAAAATCCCACCCCGTGGGGTCAGAATGATCACAAGAACGGTGAGCAAAAATCCCAGAACCACGCGGGGGGACCTAGTGAATGAACTGCAGAGAGCTGGGACCAATGTAACAAGGCCTACCATAAGTAACACACTACGCCACCATGGACTCAGATCCTGCAGTGCCAGACGTGTCCCACTGCTTAAGCCAGTACATGTCCGGGCCCGTCTGAAGTTTGCTAGAGAGCATTTGGATGATCCAGAGGAGTTTTGGGAGAATGTCCTATGGTCTGATGAAACAAAACTGGAACTGTTTGGTAGAAACACAACTTGTCGTGTTTGGAGGAAAAAGAATACTGAGTTGCATCCATCAAACACCATACCTACTGTAAAGAATGGTGGTGGAAACATCATGCTTTGGGGCTGTTTCTCTGCAAAGGGGCCAGGACGACTGATCCGGGTACATGAAAGAATGAATGGGGCCATGTATCGTGAGATTTTGAGTGCAAACCTCCTTCCATCAGCAAGGGCATTGAAGATGAAACGTGGCTGGGTCTTTCAACATGACAATGATCCAAAGCACACCGCCAGGGCAACGAAGGAGTGGCTTCGTAAGAAGCATTTCAAGGTCCTGGAGTGGCCTAGCCAGTCTCCAGATCTCAACCCTATAGAAAACCTTTGGAGGGAGTTGAAAGTCCGTGTTGCCAAGCGAAAAGCCAAAAACATCACTGCTCTAGAGGAGATCTGCATGGAGGAATGGGCCAACATACCAACAACAGTGTGTGGCAACCTTGTGAAGACTTACAGAAAACGTTTGACCTCTGTCATTGCCAACAAAGGATATATTACAAAGTATTGAGATGACATTTTGTTTCTGACCAAATACTTATTTTCCACCATAATATGCAAATAAAATGTTAAAAAAACAGACAATGTGATTTTCAGGATTTTTTTTCTCAGTTTGTCTCCCATAGTTGAGGTCTACCTATGATGTAAATTACAGACGCCTCTCATCTTTTTAAGTGGTGGAACTTGCACTATTGCTGACTGACTAAATACTTTTTTGCCCCACTGTATATATCTATATATATATATCTATATATATATCTATATCTATATAGATATATATATCTATATATATATCTATATAGCTATATATATATATATATATAGATATATATATATATATATATATATATAGATATATATATATATATATCTATATATATATATATATATATATATATCTATATATATATATATAGTGGGTACGGAAAGTATTCAGACCCCCTTAATTTTTCACTCTTTGTTGCAACCCCTTGAAGATCCTGATCCAATATTGCAAATAGAGAGCAGATCAGCTGATCTGAAACAGAATATCTTAAATAAACTAAATACCATCAATGCCAGAAATCGCCTGCCAAGGCTCAGCAAACAAACACCACCAGGCAGCATGCTAGAAGATGCCAATAGAACACTTGCATCAATACCTACCACCACCATAACTCAAACTAATTAACTGATCTATGCTACTGCCTCAGCAATCATGGAAATGCTTGGCTATCCAACCAGCAAGAACAACAGAAGTGCGTGCCCCCCTTGGAAAAGAAGACTGGAGACAAAAATCAAGGTGACACGAAGGGAAGTCAGCCAACTAACAGAAATACAGAAGGGTGCAAAGATCAAGAATAAGACCAAGCTGGACAAGTACAAAGGCCTGACCCTAACTGAAGCCCTAGAGACTGCTAAACAAAGGCTCACAGCACTCGCTGCAAGACTAGAGAGATACACTAGAGAAGCAGCGGGGTCCAAGAGGATAAATGCCCTGTTCTCCAAAGAACGATCCAAGGTGTACTCCCAACTACAGAGTAACAGCACAAAGGCAGCAACTCCTACAATAGCAGAGACTGAACAATACTCGAGGAACATATGGGAGAAGGAAAAAAACACACAACACCAGTGTATTGTGGCTGCAAAATTTAAGAATGAAACACAGCAAGCACCTAGAGCAAGAACCGATCACCATTACAGAAGCAGACATCCAACAGCAGGTCAAGAACATAAAAAGCTGGACAGCACCTGGCCCAGACATGATCAACATTTAATGGCTAAATAAATTAACAGTAGTGCATAAATGCATGGCAAATCAGATGAACCAACTGCTAGAAGCAGGCCACCACCCAGCTTGGTTAACACAAGGAAGACCAGTGCTGATCATGAAGGATCCTCCCAAAGGAACAGTCCCACCCAACTACTGCTCAATAACCTGCCTTACAACAACATAGAAACTCCTATCAGCCATCATAGCCACCAAGCTACAGAACCATATGAACCAGTACATGAATCCAGCTCACAAAGGCATTGGGACTGACACCGGAGGCTCTAAGGGTATGTGTCCACGTTAAGGATTGCATCAGGATTTGGTCAGGATTTTACTCAGGTAAAATCCTGACCAAATCTGCACCTGAGGTTACTGGCAGGTCACCTGCGTTGTCCTTGCGTTGTTTCAGCATTGTAAGGACATGCTGCGTTCTTAAAAGACGCACCGCATGTCCGTTTCCGCGGGTATGCCGCATGCATCTTTTAATGCATAGTGGAGACGGGATTTCATGAAATTCCCTCCACTATGCTGCAATATCTGGACGCTGCGAGTTTGACGCTGCGGCTCTATGCAAAAAACATGCAGCGTTTACTGAAC
Organism: Ranitomeya imitator; assembly: GCF_032444005.1. NCBI lineage: Eukaryota > Metazoa > Chordata > Amphibia > Anura > Dendrobatidae > Ranitomeya > Ranitomeya imitator. The sequence continues at coordinate 367,751,375 of NC_091286.1, forward strand.
GTGGAAACATACCCTAAGCACCTGCTCCTAGATTGTGGCCCGATTCTAACGCATCGGGTATTCTAGAATTCGCATGTCCCCGTAGTATATGGACAATGATGATTCCAGAATTCGCGGCACATTGTGCCCGTCGCTGATTGGTCGAGGCAACCTTTATGACATCATCGTCGCCATGGCAACCATTATGACATCTACGTCGATACTGTGCCCGTCTCTGAATCAGAAACATGAGATGTCTACGTCCTTTATGACATCATCGTCGCCATGCCCGTTGCTGATTGGTCGAGGCCTGGCGGCCTCGACCAATCAGACGCGGGATTTCTACTTCCTTTATGACATCATCGTCGCTGTGCCCGTTGCTGATTGGTCGAGGCCTGGCGGCCTCGACCAATCAGAGACGCGGGATTTCTACGTCGATGCTGTGCCGGTCTCTGATTGGTCGAGGCCTCGACCAATCAGAGAGCCGGGATTTCCAGGACAGACAGACAGACAGACAGAAAGACAGACAGACAGACAGAAAGACAGACAGACGGAAAAACCCTTAGACAATTATATATATAGATATAACTATATATGGGATAGATGGATAGATAGATAGATAGATAGATAGATAGATAGATAGATAGATAGATAGATAGATAGATAGATAGCCACAGCATGTGGGTTTCAAATAAAACCTAATTTTTCACCTTTAAGCTATGGAGTGCTGCCTGCATATTTTTCCTATGTCTAGATAGATAGATAGACAGATAGATAGATAGATACAGTAGATAGACATGGGATAGATACATAGATAGATAGATAGATAGATAGATAAAGAAATAGATATGGGATGATAGATAGATAAATACAAAGATAGATAGACATAGGATAGTTAGATAGATAGACATGGGATAGATAGATAGATAGATAGATACAAAGATAGACAGATATATAGTGTTAGGGCTAGCGGAACGCACCAAGTAATAGGGTGATAGCCCGGGGTCCATCGTGCAGAGATACCTGCTGCAAGTAATGGCGGATATACACTGAGCTCACAAGTGGGTTAAACTTCCCCCCGTGTGAAATGAAGGAGAGCTCTGTTGCCTCACAGAGTCGCGCTGTACACAGGGACTAAAACCCTAACTAAAGTTGTGCTTGCTCTGGAACTCTTCTGTGCTAACCGCACACATGAAGGAGCCAAATGCTAAGCCAAGGCTAATTGCCCCCACTGATGCTAGCTGCCTACCTGAGTGTACAGCCCCAAGGCTGAACAGACTCACACGTGGGCTTCCTCTGGGGGCTGTCGTCCATTGTTAGGCGTGACCACACACAGGCTACTATGGTTAAGATTATCTCCTGTTAAATTATATGCATGTTTTATGCGTTTGACTTCTGTTGCACAATAGTTCTGTGAGATAATGTTTTGAACAACTATGTTATGTCTTGCTCACCTGTATGACTAAGCGAATGGGTGTCACAACTTGTTTCATATTATATACATCTTGACTAATGAACCTTTATATAAGGAGGCCCATTTGCGAATGCTATACTGTTACCATTGTTGGCAAGACTTTTTAGATTGTTCCCGTGCCTACGATTTATATATGTGTGGAACCGCACAATGGTTTCTTTTTGACCCTGTACGCCACCTGTCTTATGCCTTTTGTGATTTATCGTTTATTATTGTTACCCTAATTCGATGTAATAAATTTTGATACTTTTTATATTGGGACTTTTGTACTCTATGGCTCTTGTAGGTTGAAACCTTTTATAGCTGTAGCAGTTCAGGACCTTCCTAGTGGACCAATAGGAGCTGCTAAAGGACCTGAGCATGTGACCCCCGACCTCCAATGAGAGGTCTTCCCCTGGGCATGCTCAGGAGGGGAAAGCAGGACTTAGTCCCAGGAGCACCTGCTCGCCGTGGAATAGCATTAGTTATAATGGCTGAACCTGGAAGGGCAGCAGTAACCAAATGTGCAGTATCTGACCTGGCCAGGCGCTGGGACCGACGTCTCCGCTTAGCATGCTACACTGCAGCTGGAGAAGAATGGGAGACAGCAGCAGACATGGCTCGAGATTCCCCCTGTGCAGCGGCAGGAACTCGACGCCTAACATTACCCCCCTCCTTGGGCCTCGCTATGCTCAAAGGCTGCAATGAGCAGCGGAGCCCGAATGTGCTCCACTGGCTCCCAGGTTCTATCCTCTGGGCCGTGGCCCTTCCAGTCCACCAGATAGTATTTTTTGCCACATACCACCTTGCACCCCAAGATAGAGTTCACCTCGTACTCATGTGTGGACGAACCCGATGTTCCTGCAGATGACTCAGAAAACCGGGACATGTAGATGGGCTTTAAGAGGGATACATGAAAAGTGTCGGTGATACCTAGGCGCGGAGGAATAGCCAAATGGTAGACCACAGGGTTGACCTGTTCCAGATCTTTGAAAGGGCCTATGTAGCGAGGCGCAAACTTAGTGGACTCAACTCGCAGCCTGATGTTATGGGCGGAGAGCCACACTAAGTTGCCAAGAGGAAAGGTCGGAGCGGGGCGCCGGTGTGCATCAGCAGAAATCCTCATTCTCTCCTTGGAGGCCTGTATGGCATCCTGTGTGCAGTCCCAAATGTCACTTGCCTCCACCGCCCAGTCTGCCACCCTAGAATTGGTAGATGACATGGACATGGGTACAGAGACACGTGGATGCTGGCCGTAATTCAGGAGAAATGTAGTCTGCCCGGTAGAGTCGGCTACAGCGTTGTTCAAAGCAAATGCTGCCCAAGGTAACAAAGATGCCCAGTCATCCTGCCTGGTGGAGACAAAATGTTGCAAGTATGTGACCAGAGTCTGGTTGGCCCTATCTACCAACCCATTCGTCTCGGGATGGTATGCAGAAGAGAGATTTAGCTCAATGCTGAGTAAATGACAGAGCTCTCTCCAGAACCGAGACACAAACTGAGGACCCCGGTCACTGCCAATTTTGTCAGGCATGCCATGTAGACGGAAAACATATTTAATGAACAACGCCGCTAAGGCCCTTGCAGAAGGTAACTGTGGAAGCAGAACCAAGTGCACCATTTTAGAAAAATGGTCGTTGACTACCCAGATAACTATGCAGCTACGAAACTTTGGTAAGCCCACCACGAAGTCCATCCCGACCATCTCCCAGGGCCTGTCTGCCACCGGCAGGGGGTAAAGTAGCCCAGCAGGCCATTGCCGAGGAGACCGATTCTTCGTGCAGGAGACACACGCTCGAATATAGTCCCCGATGTCATGGGCCATATGCGACCACCAGTACGTTCTCGCCAAAAGCTCAGATGTCCTCTTGGACCCAAAATGTCCACCCACCCTGGACGAGTGAGCCTAGGAGAGAACCTCCAGTAGCAAATTAGATGGAACAAAAGTCTTGCCTGGGGGCACAGACTCTAGCGAAACCTTGCTCTCTGAAGGGACAATAAGCCATGGCTCCTCCACCTCCTCTGATGACATTAAGGAGCGGGAGAGAGAGCGTTGGCACGAGTGTTCTTCTCCCCGGAGTGTAAATGGAGGGTAAAGTGGAACCGGGAGAAGAACAGGGACCATCTGGCCTGGCGAGAGTTTAGCCGCTGGGCGGTTTGCAAATGCACAAAATTTTTGTGGTCAGTGAAAACTTGGAAGGGAAAACGAGCCCCCTCCAGGAGGTGTCTCCACTCCGAAAAGGCTAACTTCATGGCTAACAACTCCCTATCCCCGATGGAATAATTCCTCTCCTCCGGTGTTAAGGTCTTGGAGAAGAAGAAGCAAGTATGCTTCTGACCTTGAGTATCCTTCTGGAAGAGGAATCCACCTCCATGATAAATGGTTTTTCAACATCAGCGCAATGTAAAATGGGAGCGCCAGTGAAGTGTGACTTGATAGATAGGAAGGCCTTGGAAACCTCCTCCGACCACAATTTGGGATTAGCTCCCTTCTTGGTGAGGGCAACCAGAGGAGCTACCAAAGTAGAGAAGTGGGGAATAAACTGGCAATAATAGTTGATGAACACCATAAAGAGCTGCACCACTTTGAGAGAATGGGGTTGCTGCCAGTCCATCACAGCCTGTAGCTTGGCAGGATCCATAGCCAATCCTTGGGCCGAGATGATATAGCCCAGGAAAGGCAAAGACTCCCGCTCAAACACACACTTCTCCAACTTTTCATAGAGGGAATTTGCCCGTAGGAGGTTGAAGACTTTGCAAACATCTCTCTGGTAGAAGTCTATATCTGGAGAGTAGATGAGAATGTCATCCAGGTAGACTACAACCGAAGTGGAGAGCATATCCCAGAAGATATCGTTAACAGTGTCTTGGAAAAAAGTCTTCCATTCATCCCCCTTACGGATGCGAATCAGGTTGTAAGCACCCCGCAGATCTAGTTTAGTAAACACCCTTGCTCGCTGAAGCCTATCAAAAGCTCAGATATCAGGGGCAATGGGTACTTGTTCTTAACGGTGATAGCGTCAAGACCCCTGTAGTCTATGCATGGATGTAATTCTCCATTCTTCTTCTACACGAAGAAGAACCCAGCCCCTGCAGGTGACACTGACTTCCTAATGAATCCTCTTGCCATATTCTCCTGGATGTACTGAGACATTGCCTCCTTCTCCAGGAGAGACAACGGGTAGACTTGACCTCGGGGAGGCTCAGCACCATGCAAGAGGTCAATAGGACAATCATAGGGGCGGTAAGGCGGAAGGGTCTCCGCAGCCCTTTTGGAGAACACATCCGCATTGGGCCAATATTGCTTGGGGAGAGAGGAAAGATCTGCGGGTACCTGAGTAGTAGCAACCTGAACGCATTCCCTCAGACATCTACCCCCACATGATTCACTCCATCCCAAAATTCTGCCTGTGGACCACTCAATATGAGGGGAGTGGTACCATAGCCAAAATATCCTTAACAGGACCTCATCAATTCCCTCAGGAATGACGAGCAGAGATATAATCTCCTGATGAGATGGCGAAATAGATAGAGTAATTGGGATGGTCTGGTGTGTTATCTCTGAGGGCAGTGCCAACCCATTCACCACTCATACGGTCACTAGTTTGGTGAGCAACTCCAGGGGTATTGCGTGTCGTTGGGCGAAGGCAGATTACATAAAATTGCCCTCCGCCCCGGAATCCACGCATAGTTCTACCAAATGAGTGGATGAGCTTATGGTAATTGTCCCCTTAAAGGACAATTTGGAGGCAAACGTCACCATGTCTAATGTACCTCCACCTACTACCATTAGACGTTGACATTTCCCCGACCGCTGGGGACATCTGGTGGCAAGATGTCGTGACTGCCGGCAGACATGACAGACCTTGAGTGCACGAGCGGTCTGGGACTTAGATCCTGCTCGTGACACCTCCATGGCCTCATGTTACTCGGGCGACTGGACCAGAGATTCCAAAGGATTGGCGAAGGAGGGAGCCAGCCAAAACCTCTGCCTACACTGGGCTCGCTCTAACCTCCGCTCATTAAAACGGAGGTCAATGCGATTGGATACAGCTATTAGCTTCTCCAGTGTGGCGGGAATCTCCCTAGTGGCCAAAGCGTCCTTCACATGTTCAGCCAGCCCCCACCAAAATACAGGGATGAGGGCTTTATCCGACCACTCCAGCTCAGATGCTAATGTCCGGAAGTGGACGGCAAAATGGCTGACCATGGACGAGCCCTGAGTCAATGCCAACAGTTGGAGTGCCATATCATGGGTGACTCGAGGTCCCCAAAAGACCTGTTTCAGAGTGCTCAAAAACAGCGGGGCACTCTACACCATATGATCACCATGCTCCCACAGCGGCGTAGCCCACACCAACGCCCTGTCCGACAGAAGAGATATAACTAATCCCACCTTTGCCCGCTCTGTAGGAAAACGTGCAGCAAACCCCTACAAGATGCACTATCACCAGAGTATTTATCTGGCAGCAGGAGGCGAGATAAGGTTGGAACAGGGGTGGTAGTGGACAAACTTGCTGCAGCTACGCTTGCAGCCTGAACAGCTATGGCGGAAACATCCACAGCTGAGGTTGTGCACTCGAGAGCCACCAACCTGCCCTCCAGCTGCTGCATGTATGGCAGCAGTTACTGTTCATCCGCCATTACTAGCCAGACCCTGGTGCTAGTATACTGTTAGGGCTAGCGTAACACACCAAGTAATAGGGTGATAGATATGAGGTGCGTTCGCAGCCTGGGGTCCACTGTGTAGAGATACCTGCTGCAATTAATGGCGGATGGACACTGAGCTCACACGTGGGTTAAACTTCACCCCGTGTGAAATGAAAGCGAGCTCTGTTGCATCACAGAGTTGCGCTGTACACTGGGACTAAAACCCTAACTAAAAGTTGTGCTTGCTCTGGAACCCTTCGGTGCTAACCGCACACATGAAGGAACCAGATGCTAAGCCAAGGCTAATTGCTCCCACTGATGCTAGCTAGCTGCCTGCCTAAGTGTACAGCCCCAAGGCTAAACAGACTCACACCACTATACAGTGTGGCAGAGTTTCCACTGGCAACTGCCAAATACAAATGATACTAGCACATGGCCGTACGGCCATGCAAACCTTTCATAGCTGTAGCAGTTCATGACCTTCCTAGTGGACCAATAAGAGCTGCTACAGGACCTGAGAGTGTGACCCCGACCTCCAATGAGAGGTCTTCCCCTGGGCATGCTCAGGAGGGGAAAAGCAGGACTTAGTCCGAGGAGCACCTGCTCGCCGCAGAACAGCACTAGTTATAATGGCTGGACCTGGAAGGGCAGCAGTAACCAAAGGTGCAGTATCTGTCCTGGCCAGGTGCTGGGACTGACGTCTCCGCTGAGCAGGCTCCACTGCGGCTGGCTAGAGATTCCCCCTGTGCAGCGGCATGCACTCGACGCCTAACATAGATCAATAGTTAGATAGATAGATAAAGAGATAGATATGGGATAGATCCAAAGATAATTAACATCTATCTATCTATCTATCTATCTATCTATCTATCTATCTATCTAGTCAGACAGGTAGATGAAATGCACCATTAAAAATAAGGTGAAAACCATGACACTTCCTTATAAGAAAAGATTATTAGTTGATTGCGACATTAACAAAATCTTGAAGGCAGAATACAGTCAGTTGTTTGACAAAGAGGAATCCTGACCTTGTGGAGCGATCTTTTGATGAGAGGAGCTTTGTGTGATACATGGCATCATTTTACAAGCCCTTTCTTTTAATGTTACCACACAAAACCCTCCATGTATCTTCTTTTTATGTATGTATAAAAAGTACAGCAATACAGTCTAGGCTGAAAAAGGAAGACATATTTGCACTAAAAATAAACTTACCAGTGGCTATAAGACTGAAATAACAGATCATCAAACTGTAAGTGTTCTTTTAATTATTTTTATGCTTTGCTTTCCTGTGTGTTCAATTGCTCAGATTTTTCATTTTAATTTGCAAGAACACCATGTGCCTCCAGGTTAGTACTCTGAAGCAGGCTGGATATGATTTACACTTCATCAGATGGCTAACAGGAAACACATCTAATGCGTGCAAACAATTCTAAAAGTAAGGATTTTTCCCCCTTATAAAAATACTTAAATGTGAAGGCACAAGATTATTTATGATATATTTACAACTAATGTTATTTCTATTTTTATTAATATGAAATCATGGCTTTCTAGGATATATGTAGTCAGTGGATTATTGTTTTATTTTCTTAAGGTAGTAATCATTTTCCCCTCAAGAAATAGAAAAGAAACTGGCAATATGTCACTGATCTTTTTGTGCTCAATGCTTCCTTCAATCCCATAACCAAAATATATAACAGTGATATATGTCTGATCTATGGGAGTAATCATTCAGATTCCAACTGATCATATGACTGGAGGTAGCCTTTGTGACTCCTGTTTAGGTGATGGGTAAAAGTCTCAGCAGTTGGACCCCCAAAAATCATATATTTATTATCTATCCTGTGAATAAGTGATATATGTTCCTTTTAGGACAATACCTTAAAGCACAGGGTTAGAAGCAGTAAGCTTTTTCATGAAGATAAGTAATTTGAATAGGCCTTTGATTAAGTTGATATTGGAACTGCTTAAGTTTATCTTGAAACATAATTTTGTTGCATTTAAAGATCAATGCGATTTACAGAAGCAGGGAACTGCCATGGGTGCAGCATGTGCCCCATTGTACGCAAACCTGTTTTAGGGTTCTGGGAGAGGCAGGTTTTCCATGATGATGGGGCATGTGCCACTGGCCATGTGCAGTGCTGATTTTGTTTGGCAGTGTTCCAAAACTGAAGTTGAAGTACAATTGAGCCTCTGAAGCCGGGTGTACGCTTCCAGGCTTCAGATGCACACTGTGCATGACTAAAGGTGCAGAAGATGTAGGTTAACCATTTTCTGCACTTTTCATCAGCAGACCACCGGTTGTCATGCCCCATGATGACGTCATGGGCTCGCCGATGGACAGTCGGACTGTTGGGCTCCCTGCCAGCGCATGAAGGTTAAATGAGAAATTATGTTTTGTCCATTTTTAAAAAAAAGTTTCTCTGCATTTATAATTGTTGCTTTGTTGATTTTAATTTGTCTCTCCTTTGTATTGTTTTTTTATTTTAGTAATTTTTATTCCATCCATAATCCTAGATGTCTTCAAGACTACCATGGGATGAGGAGAATAATGACATAAGAAGATTCCTCTACTTTTTTCATCTTTTTCCTCCTATTGTGCTCCTCCTTCCCTCCTTCCCCCTCCCTTTTATGTTTTTTTATCTATATATATAATTGTCTAAGGGGTACTTCCGTCTGTCTGTCCTCAACTTCCGTAACCGAAATCCCGCGTCACTGATTGGTCTCGGCAGCTGCCTGTCATGGCTGCCGCGACCAATCAGCGACGGGCACAGTCCAATTAGTCCCTCCCCTATTCTCCTGCACTCACTGCCCGGCGCCCGCTCCATAATCCCCTCCAGCTCACACAGGGTTAATGGCAGCTATTAACCCTGTGTGTCCCCAACTATTTACTATTGATGCTGCCCATGCAGCATCAATAGTAAAAATATGTCATGTTAAAAATAATAAAAAGCACAAAAAACCTGCTATACTCACCATCCGCCGCCTTTCCCGCTCCTCGCAATGCTCCGGTGATCGCTCCATGCAAGCGGCAGCTTCTGGTCCCAGGGCTGTTATGTGACAAGGACCTGCCATGACGTCACAGTCATGTGACCGCGACGTCATCACAGGTCCTGCTTATACTAGCCCTGGGACCGGAAGCTGCCGCTTGCAATGGAGCGGTCACCGGAGCGTCGCGAGGAGCGTGAAAGGCGGCGGATGGTGAGTATATCAGGACTTCAACGGGCCTTCAGAAGGTGAGTATATGTTTATTTTTAATTTTAAGTCTCTATACTACGTAGCTCTGTGCTGTATATTCCGTCACTGTGCAATATACTATGTGGCTAGGCAATATACTACGTGACTGGGCACTATACTATGTGGCTGGGCAATATACTATGAGGCTGGGCAATATACTACGTGGCTGGGCAATATACTACGTGGCTGGGCAATTTACTACGTGGCTGGGCAATATAGTACGTGGCTAGGCAATATACTACGTGGCTGGACAATATACTACGTCGCTGTGCAATATATTACGTGAGCTGTGCAATATACTACGTGGCTGGGCAATATACTACGTGGCTGGGCAATATACTACGTGGGCTGTGCAAAATACTACGTGGACATGCATATTCTAGAATACCTGATGCGTTAGAATCGGGCCACCATCTAGTATATTATATATATTTTAATAATTATGTATTGCAACTATTTATTATGCGTCGTTGCACTATTCAATCATTAGCATTCATTTTTATAATTAGTCCAGTGATTGTCATATATCATTAATTATCTTATTCATTATTCACATTTGCACCATTCATGCATTTATGCATTCAGTAGTCTTACTTATTTATTTATTTATATGCTCATACTGTATTGTGGTATGTTTTTCAACACATGCACTAATTGCGCATTTGGTATTACTATTTTGCCCTGGCCATTCTCCAACTCAGTAAATTCTTTCCTTAACCCCTTCCCGACCCATGACGCCACGTAGGCGTCATGAAAGTCGGTGCCATTCCGACCCATGACGCCTATGCGGCGTCATGGAAAGATCGCGTCCCTGCAGATCGGGTGAAAGGGTTAACTCCCATTTCACCCGATCTGCAGGGACAGGGGGAGTGGTAGTTTAGCCCAGGGGGGGTGGCTTCACCCCCTCGTGGCTACGATCGCTCTGATTGGCTGTTGAAAGTGAAACTGCCAATCAGAGCGATTTGTAATATTTCACCCATTATAACGGGTGAAATATTACAATCCAGCCATGGCCGATGCTGAAATATCATCGGCCATGGCTGGAAATACTAGTGTGCCCCCACCCCACCCCTCCGATCGCCCCCCCAGCCCTCCGATCTGGCCGGTACACTGCTCCGGCTCCCCTCCGTCCAGTGCTCCGCTCCCCCCCGTGCTCGTGTCCGCTCACCCCCGTGCTCCAATCACCCCCCCGTGCTCCAATCACCCCCCCTGCACTCCGATCCACCCCCCCCCGTGCTCCGTTCCACCCCCCCGTGCTCCATTCCAGCCCCCCCGTGCTCCGTTCCACGCCCCCCGCGCTCCGTTCCACCCCTCCCGCGCTCCGATTCCCCCCCCCGTGCTCCGATCCCCTCCCCCGTGGTCCCCCCCCACCCTATCATACTTACCGATCCAGCCGTGGTCCCGTCCGTCTTCTCCCGGGCGCCGCCATCTTCCAAAATGGCGGGCGCATGCGCAGTGCGCCCGCCGAATCTGCCGGCCGGCAGATTCGTTCCAAAGTGCATTTTGATCACTGAGATATAATCTATCTCAGTGATCAAAATAAAAAAAATAATAAATGACCCCCCCCCCCCTTTGTCACCCCCATAGGTAGGGACAATAAAAAAATAAAGAAATTTTTTTTTTTCCACTAATGTTAGAATAGGGTTAGGGTTAGGGGTAGGGCTAGGGTTAGGGTTAGGGTTAGGGGTAGGGTTAGGGTTAGGGGTAGGGTTAGGGCTAGGGTTAGGGGTAGGGTTAGGGTTAGGGGTAGGGGTAGGGTTAGGGTTAGGGGTAGGGTTAGGGTTAGGGTTAGGGTTTCGGTATGTGCACACGTATTCTGGTCCTCTGCGGATTTTTCCGCTGCGGATTTGATAAATCCGCAGTGCTAAACCGCTGCGGATTTATGGCGGATTTACCGCGTTTTTTTCTGCGCATTTCACTGCGGTTTTACAATTGCGATTTTCTATTGGAGCAGTTGTAAAACCGCTGCGGAATCCGCACAAAGAAGTGACATGCTGCGGAATGTAAACCGCTGCGTTTCCGTGCAGTTTTTCTGCAGCATGTGTACAGCGATTTTTGTTTCCCATAGGTTTACATTGAACTGTACACTCATGGGAAACTGCTGCGGATCCGCAGCGTTTTCCGCAGCGTGTGCACATACCTTTAGAATTAGGCTATGTGCACACGGTGCGGATTTGGCTGCGGATTCGCAGCAGTGTTCCATCAGGTTTACAGTACCATGTAAACATATGGAAAGCCAAATCCGCTGTGCCCATGGTGCGGAAAATACCGCGCGGGAACGCTGCGTTGTATTTTCCGCAGCATGTCAATTCTTTGTGCGGATTCCGCAGCGTTTTACACCTGTTCCTCAATAGGAATCCGCAGGTGAAATCCGCACAAAAAACACTGGAAATCCGCGGAAAATCCGCAGGTAAAACGCAGTGCCTTTTACCCGCAGATTTTTCAAAAATGGTGCGGAAATATCTCACACGAATCCGCAACGTGGGCACATAGCCTTAGGGTTAGGGTTGGAATTAGGGTTGTGGTTAGGGTTAGGGGTGTGTTGGGGTTAGTGTTGGGGTTAGGGGTGTGTTGGGGTTAGGGTTGTGATTAGGATTATGGCTACAGTTGGGATTAGGGTTAGGGGTGTGTTGGGGTTAGTGTTGGAGGTAGAATTGAGGGGTTACCACTGTTTAGGCACATCAGGGGTCTCCAAACGCAACATGGCGCCACCATTGATTCCAGCCAATCTCGTATTCAAAAAGTCAAATGGTGCTCCCTCACTTCCGAGCCCTGACGTGTGCCCAAACAGTGGTTTATCCCCACATATGGGGTACCAGCATACTCAGGACAAACTGCGCAACAATTACTGGGGTCCAATTTCTCCTGTTACCCTTGTGAATCTAAAAAAATGCTTGCTAAAACATAATTTTTGAGGATAGAAAAATGATTTTTTATTTTCACGGCTCTGCGTTGTAAACGTCTGTGAAGCACTTGGGGGTTCAAAGTGCTCACCACATATCTAGATAAGTTCCTTGGGGGGTCTAGTTTCTAAAATGGGGTCACTTGTGGGGGGTTTCTACTGTTTAGGCACACCAGGGGCTCTGCAAACGCAACGTGACACCCGCAGACCATTCCATCAAAGTCTGCATTTCAAAAGTCACTACTTCCCTTCTGAGCCCCGACGTGTGCCCAAACAGTGGTTTACCCCCACATATGGGGTATCAGCGTACTCAGGAGAAAATGGACAACAACTTTTGGGGTCCAATTTCTCCTGTAACCCTTGGGAAAATAAAAAATTCTGGGCTAAATAATTATTTTTGAGGAAAGAAAACGTATTTATTATTTTCACGGCTCTGCATTATAAACTTCTATGAAGCACTTGGGGGTTCAAAGTGCTCACCACACATCTAGATAAGTTCCTTTCAGGGTCTAGTTTCCAAAATGGGGTCACTTGTGGGGGGTTTCTACTGTTTAGGCACATCAGGGGCTCTGCAAACGCAACGTGACGCCCGCAGAGCATTCCATCAAAGTCTGCATTTCAAAACGTCACTACTTCAATTCCAAGCCCCGGCATGTGCCCAAACAGTAGTTTACCCCCACATATGGGGTATCACCGTACTCAGGAGAAACTGGACAACAAATATTGGGGTCAAATTTCTCCTGTTACCCTTGGGAAAATTAAAAAATTCTGGGCTAAATAATTATTTTTGAGGAAAGAAAACGTATTTATTATTTTCACGGCTCTGCATTATAAACTTCTATGAAGCACTTGGGGGTTCAAAGTGCTCACCACACATCTAGATAAGTTCCTTTGGGGGTCTAGTTTCCAAAATGGGGTCACTTGTGGGGGGTTTCTACTGTTAAGCCACATCAGGGGCTCTGCAAACGCAACGTGACGCCCACAGAGCATTCCATCAAAGTCTGCATTTCAAAACGTCACTACTTCAATTCCAAGCCCCGGCATGTGCCCAAACAGTAGTTTACCCCCACATATGGGGTATCAGCGTACTCAGGAGAAACTGGACAACAACTTTTGGGGTCAAATTTCTCCTGTTACCCTTGGGAAAATAAAAAATTGCAGGCTAAAAGATCATTTTTGAGAAAATAATTTTTTTTTTTATTTTCATGGCTCTGCGTTATAAACTTCTGTGAAGCACTTGGGGGTTCAAAGTCCTCACCACACATCTAGATTAGTTCCTTTGGGGGTCTAGTTTCTAAAATGGTGTCATTTCTGGGGGATCTCCAATGTTTAGGCACACAGGGGCTCTCCAAACGTGACATGGTGTCCGCTAATGATTGGAGCTAATTTTCCATTTAAAAAGCCAAATGGCGTGCCATCCCTTCCGAGCCCTGCCGTGCGCCCAAACAGTGGTTTACCCCCACATATGGGGTATCAGCGTACTCAGGACAAACTGGACAACAATATTTGGGGTCCAATTTCTCCTATTATCCTTGGCAAAATAGGAAATTCCAGGCTAAAAAATCATTTTTGAGGAAAGAAAAATTATTTTTTATTTTCATGGCTCTGCGTTATAAACTTCTGTGAAGCACCTGGGGGTTTAAAGTGCTCAATATGCATCTAGATAAGTTCCTTGGGGGGTCTAGTTTCCAAAATGGGGTCACTTGTGCGGGAGCTCCAATGTTTAGGCACACAGGGGCTCTCCAAACGCGACATGGTGTCCGCTAACAATTGGAGCTAATTTTCCATTCAAAAAGTCAAATGGCGCGCCTTCTCTTCCGAGCCCTGCCGAGTGCCCAAACAGTGGTTTACCCCCACATATGAGGTATCGGCGTACTCGGGAGAAATTGCCCAACAAATTTTATGATCCATTTTATCCTACTGCCCATGTGAAAATGAAAAAACTGAGGCGAAAAGAATTTTTTTGTGAAAAAAAATTACTTTTTCATTTTTACAGATCAATTTGTGAAGCACCTGAGGGTTTAAAGTGCTCACTAGGCATCTAAATTAGTTCCTTGGGGGGTCTAGTTTCCAAAATGGGGTCACTTGTGGGGGAGCGCCAATGTTTAGGCACACAGGAGCTATCCAAACGCGACATGGTGTCCGCTAACGATGGAAATAATTTTTCATTCAAAAAGTCAAATGGCGCTCCTTCCCTTCCGAGCCTTACCATGTGCCCAAACAGTGGTTTACCTCCACATGTGAGGTATTGGTGTACTCAGGAGAAATTGCCCAACACATTTTAGGATCCATTTTATCCTGTTGCCCATGTGAAAATGAAAAAATTGAGGCTAAAAGAATTTTTTTGTGAAAAAAAAGTACTTTTTCTTTTTTACGGATCAATTTGTGAAGCACCTGGGGGTTCAAAGTGCTCACTATGCATCTAGATAAGTTCCTTGGGGCGTCTAGTTTCCAAAATGGGGTCACTTGTGGGGGAGCTCCAATTTTTAGGCACACGGGGGCTCTCCAAACGTGACATGGTGTCCGCTAAAGAGTGGAGCCAATTTTTGATTCAAAAAGTCAAATGGCGCTCCTTCCCTTCCAAGCCCTGCCGTGCGCCAAAACAGTGGTTTACCCCCACATATGAGGTATCAGCGTACTCAGGACAAATTGGACAACAACTTTCGTGGTTCAGTTTCTCCTTTTACCATTGGGAAAATAAAAAAATTGTTGCTAAAAGATAATTTTTGTGACTAAAAAGTTAAATGTTCATTTTTTCCTTCCATGTTGCTTCTGCTGCTGTGAAGCACCTGAAGGGTTAATAAACTTCTTGAATGTGGTTTTGAGTACCTTGAGGGGTGCAGTTTTTAGAATGGTGTCACTTTTGGGTATTTTCAGCCATATAGACCCCTCAAACTGACTTCAAATGTGAGGTGGTCCCTAAAAAAAATGGTTTTGTAAATTTCGTTGTAAAAATGACAAATCGCTGGTCGAATTTTAACCCTTATAACTTCCTAACAAAAAAAAATTTTGTTTCCAAAATTGTGCTGATGTAAAGTAAACATGTGGGAAATGTTATTTATTAACTATTTTGTGTCACATATCTCTCTGGTTTAACAGAATAAAAATTCAAAATGTGAAAATTGCGAAATTTTCAAAATTTTCGCCAAATTTCCGTGTTTATCACAAATAAATGCAGAATTTATTGACCTAAATTTACCACTAACATGAAGCCCAATATGTCACGAAAAAACAATCTCAGAACCGCTAGGATCCGTTGAAGCGTTCCTGAGTTATTACCTCATAAAGGGACACTGGTCAGAATTTCAAAAAACGGCAAGGTCTTTAAGGTCAAAATAGGCTGGGTCTTGAAGGGGTTAAAGGGAAGGTGCCATCAAAAAAATTTTTTTTTCAGAAATTGTAAAAATGTAAAGAATTAATGATTACATTTTCTTAAAAAATATTATCATTTGTTTATAATTTAGTAAAATATGAAAAATAATTTGAAAAGTTTTGGAATTTCCACTTTTCAACACTAGGGGGAGCAGCTGCTGAAATTTCAGAAAAACCTAGTGTACAAATAGCTCACATTACTGCACTGCAGTAATTATGGGCGGAGTCTGCTGACCTGTGTGATGTCTCCTCTCCTCCCCTTATGGGTGTTTGCTAAGGGATTAGAGAGGATGATATTCAGGAACTCAGTGAGAAGCCATTTTGTTGGTGACTGCAGAATATGGCTGCCGTCACACTATCAGTATCTGGTCAGTATTTTACCTCAGTATTTGTAAGCCAAAACCAGGAGTGGAACAAATAGAGGAAAAGTATAATAGAAACATATGCACCACTTCTGCATTTATCACCCACTCCTGGTTTTGGCTACAAATACTGAGGTAAAATACTGACCAAATAATGATAGTGTGAAGGCAGCCTTATACTGACAAGTAGACAGTCACCAAGGATGGCAGGCAGCAAGGATTCTGGGAGATATGTGATGGAGGGAGCAGGGTGACAGCAGCACAGAGTATTTCAGGAGAGCAGTGTGCAGGTCTATGGGGGGGCCCCTTGTTTGGTGCGCGGAGCAGCCAGGGATTGTACATAGAGCACTGTCTTTTATACACATGGATGGACCGTCTGCTCCACAGAAATCCAGGAAACATTTCTGCGGATTGATGGCCTGGTCTGATCCAGACTTTGCATGCAGACCCCATTCCCCTCCTCAGATCCTGTCTTCTCCATCCTGTCCTGTCAATGTGTGAAAGCGAGGCGACAGGCGAAGTACGGGGTGACGCTGGGAAGGAAATGTAGCCATATAGTAACGATAAAAATGAGACCCCTCTCTTCAGCTGCCTCACCAGCCTTCGCCTGACTGCACCTAACTGGAGGTCACGCTGTCCCTCTATTACCCCAGACCCGCGTGCAGGTGCTCAGCCAGAACCACCATAGAATGGGTCCGCTTTCTGAAGATAATACTGCCATAGTGTTCTCGCATAATACCGCCATATAGATCACACACAATACTATCAAATAGATCACACAATACTGTCATACAGTTCTCACATAATACCACCATATAGATCACACATAATACCGCCAGTGTTCTCACATACCGCCATATAGATCACACATAATACAGCCAGTGTTCTCACATACCGCCATATAGATCACACATAATACCGCCAGTGTTCTCACATACCGCCATATAGATCACACATAATACCGCCAGTGTTCTCACATACCGCCATATAGATCACACATAATACCGCCAGTGTTCTCACATACCACCATATAGATCACACATAATACCGCCAGTGTTCTCACATACCGCCATATAGATCACACATAATACCGCCAGTGTTCTCACATACCGCCATATAGATCACACATAATACCGCCAGTGTTCTCACATACCACCATATAGATCACACATAATACCGCCAGTGTTCTCACATACCACCATATGCTTCTCACATAATACCGCCATATAGATCACCCATAATGCCGCCACATAGATCTCACATGTATTGTAAATACTCGGCCAGAATAAAGTCCTTTATTAATCTTTTTTATACCATACCGAACGCATAATCCTCGACTCCCTCATCTCCCACAACAAAAATAATAAACCACAATGGGGAAAGACACGCAGGGGGGAGAGGAGTGCATAGGAGAGGATTAGATACTGACTGCTGAGCCGTGTATCTAATCCTGTCCTGTGTGATACTGTGCTGCGCCGTGTATCTAATCCTATCTTGTGTGATACTGTATACAGGACAGGATTAGCTACACAAGACTAGATTAGCTACACAGGACAGAGGTAGCAGTGGTAGATGGTATATAGAGGCAGGCAGCAGTGGTAGATGGTATATAGAGGCAGGCAGCAGTGGTAGATGGTATATAGAGGCAGGCAGCAGTGGTATATAGGGGCTAGTAGCAGTGGTATATAGGGGCTAGTAGCAGTGGTATATAGGGGCTAGTAGCAGTGGTATATAGGAGCAGGTAGCAGTGGTATATAGGGGCTAGTAGCAGTGGTATATACGGGCTAGTAGCAGTGGTATATAGGGGCTAGTAGCAGTGGTATATAGGGGCTAGTAGCAGTGGTATATAGGGGCTAGTAGCAGTGGTATATAGGGGCTAGTAGCAGTGGTATATAGGGGCTAGTAGCAGTGGTATATAGGGGCTAGTAGCAGTGGTATATAGGGGCTAGTAGCAGTGGTATATAAGGGCTAGTAGCAGTGGCATATAGTGGCTGGTAGCAGTGGTATATAGGGGCTAGTAGCAGTGGTATATAGGGGCTAGTAGCAGTGGTATATAGGGGCTAGTAGCAGTGGTATATAGGGGCTAGTAGCAGTGGTATATAGGGGTTGGTAGCAGTGGTATATAGGGGCTAGTAGCAGTGGTATATAGGGGCTAGTAGCAGTGGTATATAGGGGCTGGTAGCAGTGGTATA
This sequence comes from Ranitomeya imitator, assembly GCF_032444005.1. NCBI lineage: Eukaryota > Metazoa > Chordata > Amphibia > Anura > Dendrobatidae > Ranitomeya > Ranitomeya imitator. The sequence goes on from NC_091286.1 coordinate 367,769,519, forward strand.
TAGGAGCAGGTAGCAGTGGTATATAAGGGCTGATAGCAGTGCTATATAGGAGCAGGTAGCAGTGGTATATAGGGGCAGGTAGCAGTGGTATATAGGGGCTAGTAGCAGTGGTATATAGGGGCTAGTAGCAGTGGTATATAGGGGCTAGTAGCAGTGGTATATAGGGGCTAGTAGCAGTGGTATATAGGGGCTAGTAGCAGTGGTATATAGGGGCTAGTAGCAGTGGTATATAGGGGCTAGTAGCAGTGGCATATAGGGGCTGGTAGCAGTGGTATATAGGAGCAGGTAGCAGTGGTATATAGGGACAGGTAGCAGTGGTATATAGGGGCTAGTAGCAGTGGTATATAGGGGTTAGTAGCAGTGGTATATAAGGGCTAGTAGCAGTGGTATATAGGGGCTAGTAGCAGTGGTATATAGGGGCTAGTAGCAGTGGTATATAGGGGCTAGTAGCAGTGGTATATAGGGGCTAGTAGCAGTGGTATATAGGGGCTAGTAGCAGTGGTATATAGGGGTTGGTAGCAGTGGTATATAGGGGCTGGTAGCAGTGGTATATAGGGGCTAGTAGCAGTGGTATATAGGGGCTAGTAGCAGTGGTATATAGGGGCTAGTAGCAGTGGTATATAGGGGCTAGTAGCAGTGGTATATAGGGGTTGGTAGCAGTGGTATATAGGGGCTAGTAGCAGTGGTATATAGGGGCTAGTAGCAGTGGTATATAGGGGCTGGTAGCAGTGGTATATAGGAGCAGGTAGCAGTGGTATATAAGGGCTGATAGCAGTGGTATATAGGAGCAGGTAGCAGTGGTATATAGGGGCAGGTAGCAGTGGTATATAGGGGCTAGTAGCAGTGGTATATAGGGGCTAGTAGCAGTGGTATATAGGGGCTAGTAGCAGTGGTATATAGGGGCTAGTAGCAGTGGTATATAGGGGCTAGTAGCAGTGGTATATAGGGGCTAGTAGCAGTGGTATATAGGGGCTAGTAGCAGTGGTATATAGGGGCTAGTAGCAGTGGTATATAGGGGCAGGTAGCAGTGGTATATAAGGGCTGGTAGCAGTGGTATATAGGGACAGGTAGCAGTGGTATATAGGGACAGGTAGCAGTGGTATATAGGGGCTAGTAGCAGTGGTATATAGGGGCTAGTAGCAGTGGTATATAGGGGCTAGTAGCAGTGGTATATAGGGACAGGTAGCAGTGGTATATAGGGACAGGTAGCAGTGGTATATAGGGGCTAGTAGCAGTGGTATATAGGGGCTAGTAGCAGTGGTATATAGGGACAGGTAGCAGTGGTATATAGGGGCTAGTAGCAGTGGTATATAGGGGCTAGTAGCAGTGGTATATAGGGACAGGTAGCAGTGGTATATAGGGACAGGTAGCAGTGGTATATAGGGGCTAGTAGCAGTGGTATATAGGGGCTAGTAGCAGTGGTATATAGGGGCTAGTAGCAGTGGTATATAGGGGCTAGTAGCAGTGGTATATAGGGGCTAGTAGCAGTGGTATATAGGGGCTGGTAGCAGTGGTATATAGGGGCTAGTAGCAGTGGTATATAGGGGCTAGTAGCAGTGGTATATAGGGGCAGGTAGCAGTGGTATGTAGGGGCTAGTAGCAGTGGTATATAGGGGCTAGTAGCAGTGGTATATAGAGACAGGTAGCAGTGGTATATAGGGGACAGGTAGCAGTGGTAGATGCATAAGAAAATAAAAACCCTGTACTTACCTTCAGTCCTCTTCCAGGAAGTGCTGAGTCATGTTCAGGGCAGAGCAGTGTGACGATCTCCCTGCTCTGCTCTGAACAGGTCGGCAGTGAGCAGTGATTGCAGCCTGTGCTGTAATACTAAGTACAGGCTGCAATCACAGCTCCTGGCTGCAGATACTCACCCCGAACATCTCTTCCCAGCAGCAGCTTCTCCCTGGCAGCTCCTGCTATGATCGCACACACTGAGCTGTGTGTGCGATGACAGAGGAAAAAAACAAAATGGCCGCGATCTCCTCTCACAGCTGTGACGTAGCAGCCCAGTGGGCGTGCCCAAGTCACAGCTGAGAGGCAGGAGAAGCGGTCGGAGCCCGACTGTTGGCTCCTATGCCCATGGCTGCCGTAAGTGAGGTGTGCAAGTGTCTTGTCCAGACACTTACACCCACACTAATGAAAATGGCGGCCTCCAGTGGCAAAAGTAAAAATGAATAAATAAAAAAGTATTAAAGTACTACATTTATTTTGTATTAAAAATAATTGATTATATAATCAATAATTATTAATACAAAAACTAAAATCACGGCACCCTCCCTTTAATCCTTATTTACTTTATTCACTTCTCCTTCTGCACCTTACATTTCAGCCACTAGATGGCAGCATGATCTATTTTCAATGGATACTACTTATGCTACACAAAATGGACCCTCCCTATGGACTTCATATAAATGGTGCCCAAGTGAGCATTACCCAGTGAGTCACACCACTTTGTATACTACCCCTGTACTGTGACATCACTGTGTATGCTACTCCTGTACTGTGACAACGCTGTGTGTACTACCCCTGTACTGTGATATTACTGTGTATACTACTCCTGTACTGTGAGATCACTGTGTATAATATCCCTGTACTATGACATCACTGTGTATACTAGTCCTGTACTGTGAAAACACTGTATATACTACTCCTGTACTGTGACATCACAGTGTATACTATCCCTGTACCGTGACATCCCTGTGTATACTATCCCTGCACTTTGACATCATGGCGTATACTACTCCTGTACTGTGACATCACTGTGTATACTACTCCTGCACTGTGACATCACTGTGCATACTATCCCTGTACTGTGACATCACTGTGTATACTACTCCTGTACTGTGACATCACTGTGTATACTACTTCTGTACTGTGACATCACTGTGTATACTATCCCTGTACTGTGACATCACTGTGTAAACTACTCCTGTGCAATGACATTGCTCTGTATACTACTCCTGTCCTGTGACATCATGGTGTATACTACTCCTGCACTGTGACATCACTGTGCATAATACTGCTATACTGTGACATCACTGTGTATACTACTCCTGTACTGTGACATCACTGTATATACTATCCCTGTACTGGGACATCACTCTGCATACTACCCCTGTACTGTGACATCACTGCATATACTACTCCTGTACTGTGACATCACTGTGTATACTATTCCTGTACTGTGACATCACTGTGTATACTATCCCTGTACTGGGACATCACTCTGCATACTACCCCTGTACTGTGACAGCACTGTGTATACTACTCCTGTACTGGGACATCACTATGTATACTACTCCTGTACTGTGACATCACTGTGTATACTACTCCTGTACTGTGACATCACTGTGTATACTATCCCTGTACTGGGACATCACTCTGCATACTACCCCTGTACTGTGACATCACTGTGTATACTACTCCTGTACTGTGACATCACTGTGTATACTATCCCTGTACTGTGACATCACTGTGTAAACTACTCCTGTGCAATGACATTGCTCTGTATACTACTCCTGTCCTGTGACATCACGGTGTATACTACTCCTACACTGTGACATCACTGTGCATACTACTCCAGTACTGTGACATCACTGTGTATACTACTCCTGTACTGTGACATCACTGTGTATACTATCCCTGTACTGGGACATCACTCTGCATACTACCCCTGTACTGTGACATTACTGTGTATACTACTCCTGTACTGTGACATTACTTTGCATACTACCCCTGTACTGGGACATCACTGTGCATACTATTCCTGTACTGTGACATCACTGTGTATACTATCCCTGTACTGTGACATCACTGTGTATACTATTCCTGCACTGTGACATCACTGTGTATACTAGTCCTGTACTGTGACATCACTGTGTATACTAGTCCTGTACTGTGACATCCCTGTGTATATTATCCCTGCACTTTGACATCACTGTGTATACTGTTGTGAATTCTGCTTTTGGGCTCCTTCCGGTGGTTGTTGATGGTAATGCAGTTATTCCTGAGCAGCAGTCTTGGACAGGTGTTTCTGCTAATTGCAATTCTGACTGGGGTATTTAGCTGTGCAGGACTCATTAGTCCTTGCCAGTAGTCAATGTTCCTTTGGAATTGTTGGTCCTCTGCCTGGCCTCTCCTGCTTGTTGCCAATTCAGGAAAGATAAGTGTTTGCTTAATTTTTTAGACACACGGCTGTGTGTTTATTTTCTGTGCTGATCTTGTTTCTATTTTGTTCCTGCTAGACTGTGCCTGATGTTTTTCTCAGTCTAGTTGGATTTGCTGGAGTCGCAGATATACTCTCCACATCTTTAGTTAGGTGGTGGAGTTTTTGTATTTTTCTGCTGTGGATATTTTGTAGTGTTTTATGCTGACCGCATAGTATCCTGTACTATCCTTTCCTATCTAGGTAGAAGTGGCCTCCTTTGCTTATCCCTGTTTTCTGTCTGCGAGTGTCTTTTCCTCTCCTACTCACAGTCATTATTTGTGGGGGGCTACCTATCCTTTGGGGGTCTACTCTGAGGCAAGAGAGTTTTCCTATTTCCATCTTTAGGGATATTTAGTGTCGAGGTGTCTAGGTCTGGTTAGGCACACCCCACGGCTACTTCTAGTTGCGGTGATAGGATCAGGGTTTGCGGTCAGTAAAGTTACCACTGCTCCAGCGAAGGTCATTTCATGCTGCTCCAAGGCCACCTGATCATAACAGTATACTAGTCCTGTACTGTGACATCCCTGTGTATATTATCCCTGCACTTTGACATCACGGTGTATACTACTCCTGTACTGTGATATCACTGTGCATACTAATCCTGTACTGTGACATCACAGTGTATACTACTCCTGCACTGTGACATCACGGTGTATACTACTCCTGCATTGTGACATCACTGTGCATACTACTCCTGTACTGTGACATTATTATTATTATTATTATTATTATTATTATTTATTTCTATAGCACCATTGATTCCATGGTGCTGTACATGAGAAGGGGTTACATACAAGTTACAGATATCACTTACGGTAAATAAACTAACAGTGACAAACTGATACAGAGGGGCGTGACTGTGTATACTACTCCTGTACTGTGACATCACTGTGTATACAATCCCTGTACTGGGACATCACTGTGTATACTATTCCTGTACAATGACAAAAACTCTGCATACTACTCCTGTACTGTGATATTACTGTGTATACTACTCCTGTACTGTGACATTACTTTGCATACTACCCCTCTACTGTGACATCACTGTGCATACTATTCCTGTACTGTGACATCACTGTGTATACTATCCCTGTACTGTGACATCACTGTGTATACAACTCCTGTACTGTGACATTACTGTGCATACTACCCCTGTACTGTGACATCACTGTGCATACTACTCCTGTACTGTGACATCACAGTGTATACTCAGGGCCGGCTCCAGGTTTTTGAGGGCCCCAGGTGAAAGAGTCTCAGTGGGCCCCCCTATCACATATACCACGATTCATGATCATATAAAAAACACAGCCATTTAGTATATAATACAGCCCACGTAGCATATAGCAAAGCCACGTAGCATATAACACAGCCATGTAGTATATAACAGCCCACGTAGCATATATCACAGCCTCGTAGTATATAGCACAGCCCACGTAGCATATAACAGCCCATATAGTATATAGCACAGCCACATATTATATAACACGGCCCACTTAGTATATAGAACAGCCATGTAGTATATAGCATAGCTCACGTAGCATATAACAGCCCACGTAGTATATAACACAGCCCACATAGTATATAGAACAGCCATGTAGTAAATAAAACAGCCCACGAAGCATATAACAGACCACGTAGTATACGGTAAGGAAACACGGCACTCAGTAGATATGAGGGTTGGCGGTGCTCAAGTTGGGTGTCCACCCCGTATATGAAAGATGAATGAAACTTGGCACTCAATTTTTGAGAAGAAAAGCTTCTTAGTTTATTGATGCATCCAGACAAACAAAACCGCTAAACGTTTTCGGTCCACACCAGACCTTCGTCAGAGCGTTTCTTAGACATTGACTGGATGAGGAAGCTAATAAGCCTGAATGAGCGTCAGCCAGAGCACGGGATATAGGAGCTGCAGTCTGCTGCAGGATCACAAAGGAAGGTGAAGCGCTTCACCTTCCTTTGTGATCCTGCAGCAGACTGCAGCTCCTATATCCCGTGCTCTGGCTGACGCTCATTCAGGCTTATTAGCTTCCTCATCCAGTCAATGTCTAAGAAACGCTCTGACAAAGGTCCGGTGTGAACCGAAAACGTTTAGCGGTTTTGTTTGTCTGGATGCATCAATAAACTAAGAAGCTTTTCTTCTCAAAAATTGAGTGCCAAGTTTCATTCATCTTTAGCCCACGTAGTATATAACACGGCCCACGTAGTATAACAGCCATGTAGTATATAGAACCGCCATGTAGTATATAGCACAGACATGTAGTATACAGCACAGCCCACATAGCATATACTGTAACAGCCCATATAGTATATAGCACAGCCCACGCAGTATATAACAGCCCGATGGCCCATATAATATATAGCACAGCCCAGGTAGTATATAACACACCCATGTAGTATATAGCACAGACATGTAGTATACAGCACAGCCCCTCTCCCCCCAAGAATAGCCCCATAGTCCAGTACTCACTGTTAGTTACAAATAAAAAACCACTCCTCACCTCTCAACGTTCCCGCGCCGCGCTGCTCCCTCCCTGCTCTGGTCTCGGTGGCTGCCGCTGCACTGCCTGACACACAGCGAGTGGGTGATGACGTCATCGCGCATCCGCAGTGGCAGTGTCAGAGGCAGAGTGGGGAATGATGAGAGAGGGAGTGTCAGGTGATGCTCTCTCCTTCATCATTTGCTTTGAACTTTACTGGCAGACACCGGTAAAGTTCAAAGCGACGGCGGGGAGTTGGTGCTTGCGACTGGCGGCCCCCTTGCCTCACAGGGACCCCATAGCAGCTGCATGATGTGCTGATAGCTGAGGGCCCCTGGGGGAGTGGGGGCCGTAGGCACTGGCAGCTGCCTGCCCCTAAAGCCGGCCCTGAATGGGCCCCTCTGTCTCACCAGGGCCCCGGCACTTGCCCGGGTACGCCGGGTGCTGACGCCGGCCCTGTGTATACTACTCCTGTACTGTGACTTCACTTTGCATACTACTCCTGTACTGTGACATCACAGTGTATACTACCCCTGTACTGTGACATCAATGTGTATACTACCCTTGTACCGTGTCATCACTGTGTACACAACTCCTGCACTGTGACAACACTGTGCATACTCCTCTTGTACTGTGACATTACTCTGTATACTACCCCTGTACTGTGACATCACTGTGCATATTACTCCTGCACTGTGACATCTCTGTGTATACTACTCCTGTACTGGGACATCACTATGTATACTACTGCTGTACTGTGACTTCGCTGTATATACTACTCCTGTACTGTGATATCACTATGTATACTACTCCTGTACTGTAACATCACTATGTATACTACTCCTGTACTGTGACATCACTGTGTATACTACTCCTGTACTGTGACTTCACTGTTTATACTACTCCTGTACTGGGACATCATTATGTATACTACTCCTCTACTGTGACATCACTGTGTATACTACTCCTGTACTGTGACATCACTGTGTATACTACTTCTATACTGTGTCATTACTGTGTATACAGTACTACTCCTGTACTGTGACATCACTGTGCATACCACTCCTGTACTGTGACATCACTGTGTTTACTACTTCTGTACTGTGACATCACTGTGCATATTTCTCCTGCACTGTGACATCTCTGTGTATACTACTCCTGTACTCTGACTTCACTGTTTATACTACTCCTGTACTGTGACATCACTGTGTATACTACTCCTGTACTGGGACATCACTATGTATACTACTCCTGTACTGTGACTTCACTGTTTATACTACTCCTGTACTGTGACATCACTGTGTATACTACTCCTGTACTGGGACATCACTGTGTATACTACTCCTGTACTGTGACATCACTATGTATACTACTCCTGTACTGTGACATCACTGTGTATACTACTCCTGTACTGTGACATCACTGTGTATACTACTCCTGTACTGTGACATCACTGTGTATACTACTTCTGTACTGTGACATCACTGTGTATACTACTCCTGTACTGTGACATCACTGTGCATACTACTCCTGTACTGTGACATCACTGTGTATACTACTCCGTACTGGAATATCCCTATGTTTGCAACTCCTGTACTGTGACATCACTGTGCATACTACTCCTGTACTGTGACATCACTGTGTATACTATTCCTGTACTGTGACATCACTGTGTATTCTGCTCTCGTACTGTGACATGGAAACTTGGAAACTTGGGCTGAAAGGTGGCAGATGAGGTTTAACAATGATAAATGTAAGGTTATACACATGGGAAGAAGGAATCAATGTCACCATTACACACTGAATGGGAAACCACTGGGTAAATCTGACAGGGAGAAGGACTTGGGGATCCTAGTTAATGATAAACTTACCTGGAGCAGCCAGTGCCAGGCAGCAGCTGCCAAGGCAAACAGGATCATGGGGTGCATTAAAAGAGGTCTGGATACACATGATGAGAGCATTATACTGCCTCTGTACAAATCCCTAGTTAGACCGCACATGGAGTACTGTGTCCAGTTTTGGGCACCGGTGCTCAGGAAGGATATAATGGAACTAGAGAGAGTACAAAGGAGGGCAACAAAATTAATAAAGGGGATGGGAGAACTACAATACCCAGATAGATTAGCGAAATTAGGATTATTTAGTCTAGAAAAAAGACGACTGAGGGGCGATCTAATAACCATGTATAAGTATATAAGGGGACAATACAAATATCTCGCTGAGGATCTGTTTATACCAAGGAAGGTGACGGGCACAAGGGGGCATTCTTTGCGTCTGGAGGAGAGAAGGTTTTTCCACCAACATAGAAGAGGATTCTTTACTGTTAGGGCAGTGAGAATCTGGAATTGCTTGCCTGAGGAGGTGGTGATGGCGAACTCAGTCGAGGGGTTCAAGAGAGGCCTGGATGTCTTCCTGGAGCAGAACAATATTGTATCATACAATTAGGTTCTGTAGAAGGACGTAGATCTGGGGATTTATTATGATGGAATATAGGCTGAACTGGATGGACAAATGTCTTTTTTCGGCCTTACTAACTATGTTACATCACTATGTATACTACTCCTGTACCATGACATCACTATGTATACTACTCCTGTACCGTGACATCACTATGTATACTACTCCTGTACTGTGACATCACTATGTATACTACTCCTGTACTGTGACATCACTGTGTATTCTGCTCTTGTTCTGTGACATCACTATGTATACTACTCCTGTACCGTGACATCACTATGTATACTACTCCTATACCGTGACATCACTATGTATACTACTCCTGTACTGTACCTTGCTGAAACTGTTTCGTCCTCTTAGGCTTTTAGAAAAGTGTTATTGACTCTGCAGCATGGAAGAAGCCAAAGGGAAACTGAAGCTGGCCAAATTCAGTGATGCAGCTGGCTTCACAGCAGCACTTGCACACACAAGTGGCTCACACTCTTTGCCTATGCAACTAGCTATACTGAGACAGCGGTGGCCTGTAACCATGGCAATGAGTGGTAAACTATAAAATAAAAAATACCTCAGTTCTTAAGAAGGAATTTTTAATAAGACATAAATTGCTAAGTAGCTTGTTTTTACAAGCACCTGACAACTTTAACCGTTTAATAAGATGAAAAAAAAACCCTCTCATCTTTTAACCATCCATTATCTTCACTGTTTTGAAGTTATAATTTAATTATGATAGTTTCCATAAATTACAGGTTCTACACTGCATATTAGGTCGGGATCACACATACGTGAGATACAGCCGAGTCTCGCAGGTGAAATCCCTCTTCTGGCGCCAGCACTTGGAAGTGGAGCGTGCAGCTCCATGTGTTGCTGTGAGGCTGCACGCTACGCTCCGGGGTGCCGGCACCAGAGGAGGGATTTCACCTGCGAGACTCGGCTGTATCTCGCGTATATGTGATCCCGGCCTTCGGGCTAAGAACTGATACGTGAATTTTATTTTCGATTTTTTAATCTCATATTTGGAAAACATCCTCTCCCGCTTTCAGGATACCGTGCTCTATTAGTTACTTACCCAATGGAACAGCTGATGCATGCATTCACTAAATGAACATGTCAGTGGGAAAAGAGGCTACTTAAACATAATCTATTAATGTGCAAGCGGAATATAACAAGTTGTTAGCAATACGACCATTTATTTGTTAATAATAATATAGCTCATAAATCGTGCACATTTGTATTTTTAATTGCACTACAAATTACAGTCGTACATTGTGCCATGTTTTTTCCTATTAGCCATATATTTCCCTAATTATGACAAAATCCTATTCTGAATTTACTTACCATTGGGCCTTGTTCACCTTTTGGCCCCTAAAGTAAAAATAAAAACCACATATAATTAGAGAAACACATTATTTTTACATTAATATTTATCCATTAATTTGGATTTTTTCATTTTAGAACGTAAAAAAGTTTTGCTACAAACATTTTTGCAATTGCTCTATTCATCAATATAGGATTTGCAGAAATCCATGCACCCATCGTAGACACAACCTTGCTCAGATGCAATTTCAGTTGCAGAAGTTTTTTGGGAAAAAAAAAATCAGTCGAATGTGAAAAAAACTTTAATTTACAGTTATTATGTTAGGATCTATGCAAATGACTACTGTTTATTACAGCTCTGTACAATCTTTTAAGCTGTAATAATAAAGAATTTTTGTAAAATGTTACTGTGTCACTGGGCATCTCTGCATAAAAATTCATGCAAAGTTTTTTCTATACAAATCTAATAGAAAAAAAAATTGTGGGATGGTCTTTCAGATCCCACAAGTAAAGGTATTACACTTCTCCTCTAGACATATGGATTCTTTAGTAGAATACCTCCTTCACTACAGCATGTGATGATATTATACGCAGTAGGACATACAAGACAGGCGGACTCTGAGCACTTCAGGCTCTCTGCACATGGGTTTGTCCTTAAGGCCCGGGTCATACTTGCGTGTGCAATGCGAGAAACTCGGGCGAGTCTCTCGCATCAATACCCGGCACTGCCGCTGGCGCTCAGGACCAGAGCGTATGGCTGAATGTATGTCTATGCAGCTGAATGCTCTGGTCCCGAGTGCCAGCGGCAGTGCTGGGTATTGATGCGAGAGACTCACCCGAGTTTCTCGCATTGCACACGCGCAAGTGTGACCCCAGCCTAAAGGAAACTTCCAGGTCATCTCAAAGATATTTAAATGTGATAACTACATTTTATCTGCTGAACATCTGTAGGACCTGTCTAGACCGTATAACCTGGGTAAGCATACACCCCGGTAGTATTCTTACTGTATAGTTGGTTACTTATTAAAAACTGTGAACTTCCTCTAACCAAATAGACTGCCTCATCGTTGGAGCATCTTATTCATCTCTGACCCTCTATATCTATAATCTGAGGACCATAACATATACAGAGGTTGTTTATATTGATAAGAGTTCACTAAAAATGAGTGAAAGAATTCATAACAAGTCAAATTTCTTACGTTTCTCCAAGGTGATGCATTTGCGACAAGGTGAAATTGTGAAATTATAAAGTAGAAGGCAGGTATCAAGCAACCACAGTGGAAAGGACTTATAAAACATAAATTATTTTTAACCATTAAAATATCAAGGGAGAAAATAAGCATAAAAAGTGCTAGGCCTCTTAATCATAGCCAAGCTTTAGTGTTCAAAACGCGTCGGTAGTGTTTTTATGCTTATTTTTTGCCTTGATGATATCTTAATGGTTATCAATAAATTATGTCTTTCCACAGTCCTTTCCACTGTGTTTGCTTTGTACCTGCCTTCTATTTTACTAAATTTAACACTATACAAGCCTTGGCATCTGTATTTGATCATTACAGTATAATGCTATCTGTATTGGGCATATTGGTATGAGTTATCAAGCAAGGACAAACTGACAGTGTTTGGGCTATAAAAAAAACCATTTGGAGATTCACAAAACTTTATTTCACACAGGAAAAGAGAAAGCTAACACATTGTCTCCTTAACATCTGCGGCTGAATTTGTAATTCAACGACAAGTTGTCTTTCATAAGTGTTCTGCATGATTTATGTTGAAGTGTAAGAAGGCGATAGCAGTACTGACAATCGGTTTAGAAAAAAATGGAAATCTTTGAAAATTGCTAATTTAAATGTCTGTAGGAGAAATGTCCTCTGATGTTAACATTAATTTTATACACAGTTAGAAAAAATTATCTTGGGGGTAAAAATATGACACATCATGAAATAAAATATTGTAATTAAAAATGTCTGCAGAGGGAATTCTAGTTCCCATAATGCCCTACTGTAGAAAGCTTTTAGCACCTGAGCTGTGAAGGATAGGGCAATGCATTAACCATGACCGGCATGTGGTGTGGTGTACTTTTTGGCTATGTTCAGATTAGTTGACGAGTTTGAGGAATATTACTGTAAGGCAGATATTTTAGTTTTTGGATTGTTTAAATGGAAACAGTAATATATAGATAAGAGCTTACAATCGATCTAAAGTTACACAGTACCAAAGAAATAAATAGATTTTCTAGATATTTTGGAAACTGAAAAATTGATTTAGTCACAACTGTATGATAGACAGCTGTGTCTGGGTCTTTTTTTTGCTTTATTTATTTGATTTAGTGTAAAAAAATTGAAATATCTTTAGATTTGGGCAGTCACATAGATATACTCGTGGGCTGGTATGCAAACATATACACACAGCCATTATTGGATATGGGAGTACTAGAGGATACAGGAGAACTCATATCTGATCAATATGCTGCGCCATATGCATTTGCTTAATCCTGCGAGCCCAACTTGAGAAATATGAAAAACAAGTACATCTTCTGGGCTACAAGTTGGACATCACTTTTAGGCTATGTTCACACATTGTGCTTTTGCTGCTTTTTTGCAAATTACAAGCTGTTTTTAACAGTAACAGCCAAAGATATGAGATTTCAGAAATCTCATGCACACGCTTGTTTTATTTTTCTTTACTGAAATGGAAAACTGTTGCATTTTTTAAAACTGCAGCATATCAATTATTTTGAAGTCTTTCAGACTTTTTCACCCATAGAAAGCAATGAGAGTGAAAAAAGTAGCAAAAATGCTGCTATCAGTTTTTGCAGCTTTTTTTTTTGTAAAAACCCCTCAGGTACAGCAGGATGTGAAACCCATTTTTTTTTTATTTTCTCAAGTTTAAATTTTACCATATTTTCTTGGTATACTCACATGAGCATATATGTAAGTATTAGCACAGTTTAATTAAATTAGTTAGATGTCTTCAAGTAAACAATGTCCTACCAACGTGTAAAGTAAACAATGCCCTACCAACTCAATGTCGTACAAATGTTTGAAGCTAAACAGTGCCCGAACAATTTAACTTCTCCCACTGTTTTTACATTCGAAAATTGTGTATTTTTTCATGAACTCATGGAACCTTAGTTCATACATGTATCCCAGTCTTTTTTGTTCAGAATAGTCACTATTTTTTTCAGACATAAAAAACTTTTTCTCCTAAATAATTTGAGGAAATTGAACTTTTTACCAAAAATGTTTTATGGTCTTTTATGTCTTGCACTGTGGGCAATAACACCTTGTGTTGTTCATGCTTGTATGGTGGAAGCAAAGCTAAACTTTGGGATCCTGAAAAACGCAAGCAAAAATGCTGCAAGAAAATGCCCGCAAAACCTGTATTTTGGCTGCAGCTTTTTTTACTGCCAAGAGATCATGTTTTGGCTGCAAAAAAAAGTAACTTGTGAACACAGCCTTATACTGACATAAAAATCGTAGTCAGCAGCACATTGCCCTCAATATGCATACTGTATGTGGATAGAACGATTGAATTAATGATCTTTCGGCACCTACACCAACGACATCAGTCCAAGTGAATAGGCCTTTGGATGAGCGCCAATCAGTTTGTATATCGTTAGTTGGCACTCGTCTATGGGCAAACATCAGCCCCTCTAAATGCACCTTCAGCTTTCATCTCAATGTACCTGCCTTCAGTTTACTGAATCAAAACGGACTACACTACAGATTACTTTGTCTAATTTGCTATGGGTAAGTGGCCTTGAAAAGACAATTATTCTGCTGCAGTTTTCATAAACTAGGTGTTGATATCTTCATTTTATACTATATACAGATACTAATGACGAGCACAGTTAATTAGATCATTCTAAATAAATGTCTGATAATGAGCAATGTACCATAGAACTGCTTTTACTGCCTAATTGCAGACTAGTGTACCGCAATGTATTGTATAACTGCAGACTAAACAAGTAAAATATCTCAATATTCCATCCAAATCAAAGCAGCCCAAGTCGCACCTATTTACTGAATAGAGGCAAGTAAATCTGCTTCTCCAGGATTTTAATAATTGGTGAATATTCTGCTACGGAACTGCATTTCACTTGTATAAAACAAGAGATTGCAATTTGTATTTCAGCGTTTATTTTCTTAAATCCGAAAATGATGACTTTGTAATAATAGGAAATACATTCACAGGCAAAAAACAGGCAATGTAAATTTTCACAGATTCGTTATTGTCTGAGCCGGAATATTTTTTTTCATGCACTAGAAGCTAAAGTGGAAGAAAGAAAGGAAATAAGAGACAGCAGGACTCACAGAGATAAAAAGAAGATAGAACAATGCAGACAATTAAGGTATCACAAAATAAGGAAAGTAGGGAGTATAGAAAGGTTTTGCAGTAAAGGTACCTTCACACTAAACGACGCTGCAGCGATACCGACAACGATCCGGATCGCTGCAGCGTCGCTGTTTGGTCGCTGGGGAGCTGTCACACAGACAGCTCTCCAGCGACCAACGATGCCGGTAACCAGGGTAAACATCGGGTTACTAAGTGCAGGGCCGCGCTTAGTAACCCGATGTTTACCCTGGTTACCATCCTAAAAGTAAAAAAAACAAACGCTTCATACTTACCTTCCGCTGTCTGTCCCCGGCGCTGTGCTTCTCTGTTCTGGCTGTGAGCACAGCGGCCGGAAAGCACAGCGGTGACGTCACCGCTGTGCTTTCCGGCCGCTGTGCTCACAGTGAGTGCAGGAAAGCAGAGCGCCGGAGGACAGACAGCGGAAGGTAAGTATGAAGCGTTTTTTTTTTTTTTAACTTTTACAATGGTAACCAGGGTAAACATCGGGTTACTAAGTGCGGCCCTGCGCTTAGTAACCCGATGTTTACCCTGGATACCAGTGAAGACATCGCTAAATCGGCGTCACACACGCCGATTCAGCGATGTCAGCGGGAGATCCAGCGACCAAAGAAAGTTCTGGCCTTCTACCTCCGACCAACGACATCACAGCAGGATCCTGATCGCTGCTGCGTGTCAAACTGAACGATATCGCTAGCGAGGACTCTGCAACGTCACGGATCGCTAGCAATATCGTTTAGTGTGAAGGTACCTTTAGGCTATACCAAAGATCTAAAATATATGTGACATAGCAGAGGCTGGATAGTACATCCACAATATGAGGGTAATGCCAAAATGCTCTAGAAATAAACAGTTTTATTCATCTCAAGTGGGACAAGATTTACATAAGACAAGTTACAAAAGCCAAGTCAAGGTCCAAATACTAGAATAACGTAAATTAAGATAATTCATTGGGACAAAAATGGTAATCAGACACAAAAGTGATAAAAAAAAATCAAAATACAATTAGACATTGTTTTAAAGGGAACCTGTCAGCTGATTTTGCCGCTATAAGATGCAGCCACTGCCTTTCAGGGCTTATCTACAGCATTCTATAATGCTGTAGATAAGCCCCCACTCCAACCTGCAAGTGAAGAAAAATAAGTTTTATTATACTCACCGGGGGAGGGGTCCGATTGGATGGGTGTCGCAGATCTGGGTCCAGCGTCTCCCATCTTCTTGCGACGCTACCCTCCTGTTGCTTCAAGGCTCCCCAGCATCGGTGCTTCTGCGTGGGCGTACTACTTTGCCTGGTTGAGGGCAGAGTAAAGTACTACAGGGCGCAGGCGCCGGGAAAGGTCAGATAGGCCCAGCGACTGCACACTGCAGTACTTTACTCTGCCCTCAACAAGACAGAGAAGCACACCTGCACAGGAGCGCCAAGGCTGGGGAGCAATGAAGAAGCAGGAGGGCAGCGTCACAAGAAGATGGGAGGTGCCGGACCCGTACCTGCGACACCCATCGGACCAGACCGCACAGGACCACTTATTTTTCTTCACTTGCAGGTCAGACCGGGGGCTTATCTACAGCATTAGAGAATGATGTAGATAAGCCCTGAAAGGCAGTGGCTGCATCTAATAGCGGCAAAATGAGGTGACAGGTTCCCTTTAATGTCTTGTTGTCTATTAATGTTTTTAAATATTTTTAGCAGACTTTGTAGACACTTTTGGTTAACATATTTGTCCCAATAAAGTACCTTGCTTTACCTTATTACATTTGGTTCTTACTGGACTTTTGTGGCTTCTATGGCTTTTGTCTTTTTTTTAGCTAGTACAGTATGTGTGACGTAGTTTGGAAGATCCACTACTTTTATGTGTCTCTAAAAGGGAAATACGCCTGAATGTCATGTCAAAGAACTAACAATTGAATGGTTCCTTGCAGCAGTGACTGGTTAATAGAGCATGTCCTGTTATATAATTACCTGCAAGCATTACTTTTCGAGCATTGCAATAAACGAGACATTCATTAAATAAAGATAATATTTCATTGTGATGAATGAAATTGAGTTGAATTTTCTACATTATCAATTGACAAATGTAAAGTTCTTTATGGTTAAATACATACCGGGGGGCCAGGCTGTCCAGATGTGGCAGCAGCAGTAGCAGTGCCCTACAGATAAGAAAGGAAAAGTGCATTAAAACAGAGTGGGTAATTAATAATGTGCTGTTAAAAATATAGGTCGATGGCAATTTCTAATGAATGTAACAATGACCAGGTCAATTTTTCCTTCTATAGCACCTTCCAAATGGTCAGTGAGAGTCCAGTTACTGCTAATTATTTCTTATTGCTGATGAATGCTGCAAGAATAATATTGATGCTAAAGGAATAGATTTCATATATCACTTCTCGTTCTGAAGTTTAAATTTAAACAAAAAAAGATCAAAATATCTGAATCTTAAAAATGGCTTAAAGTAATTGTCCACTTTATTTTTAATATAACAGCTGGGTTAAGGACTTAGCATGCTGATGGAGAGACATGTGACCAGACCTGTCCATTGGCCTTCTCCAATTGAAAAGTATGGCACATTGGGAAACTATTTATTGATTGGAGAAGTCTGATGGACAGGTCTGATCACGTACTCCTCCATCAGTAACCATTGTTAGAATAGAATAGCTGTGCTGTTTGTGTGGAAGATAGCACTAACAAGTAGGCGCAGCTTAAAAAATGAGGATAACGTGTAATAAAAATACAATACAGTAATAGTAATGCAGTAATAGCAATAGAGTAATATATTAGTAAGTGTCATAAACGTGTGTTCCCAATACATTGGTTAAAATATAGATCAAGTGGTCCTTTTCAAAACAAATTTTAAAACTTATATTATGAAAACTTAACAGGCAGATTATCTAAAAGTGTGTTAGGTGTTGAGTTCCCGCAGCTGCACAGGGGGAATCTCGAGCCTCCTCCGCTGCAGTCTCCCATTCTTCTTCAGCCGCAGTGGAGCCTGCTCAGCGGAGACGTTGGTCCCAGCGTCTTGCTCGGTCAGATACTGTTCGCTTGGTTACTGCTGATCTTCCAGGCTCAGCCATTGTGGCCTGCACTGTTCAGTGGCGAGCAGACGCTCCTGGGACTAAGTCCTGCTTTTCCTCTACTGAGCATGCCCAAGGGATGACCTCTCATTGGAGGCTGGGGGTCACATGCTCAGGTCCCGAAGCAGTTCCTATTGGACCACTTGGAAGGTCCTGGAGAGCTTTCTCTATAAAAGGTTTGCATGACCGAACGGCCATGCGCTAGTATCAACTTATGGTCTTGTGTGTATGAGCATAGCTACTTTGTGGTCTGTGTCCACATGTGCTCAGGGTTGGCTGTATAGCCACTAGAATTCTGGCACCCCCAGAGAGGAGTTTGTGTGTGTGAATTTAGGGCTGGCGTATAGCCACTAGGATTCCGCTACCTCTGGAGAGGAGTTGTTTGAGTGCTGTTGCTGACTGTAAGACCATTGTATGCTCCATTAGTGAGCTGTGATCCTCTGTGAGGTTGAGCACAGCGTTACCTTTAATCCCGGTGACTCTATGAAGCAACAGAGTTTGCTCCCATACAGACCGGGTGACAGAACCCATGTCTATTCATGCGTAGTACTGCCATATGGTGCCGCCATTTACTAGCAGCAAGTTCCACTCCTGCACGGTGGACGTCGGGCTGCAAACGCACCTTATGGCAGCCTAAGGCAGCCCCTCATTTTGGACTTTTTTTTTTCTACTGGCAGGAGGATATGTTAGCTGACACAGCCAGGAAAGCCTGAAACTAAGATTTGGACCTGTGATCCATCAGCCTCTCCCTGTGGTCATATGCTACATAACACGATAATTGCAACCTACCTATACCCTACCTTTGTACTACACTCCTGACAGTATACCTGTATATTGTTCTTATATATATACCTGTATATTTCTAGTGCACCGGTGATTAAATATAAAATTAATCTTGGGCTGCTCCTTTATCTCGATTCATGAATCCCCACGTCCGCATGCTCAGTTGGTGAATTATACGCAACTCTGGGTTGGTTTCTGACTCAACATAAGCCTGTTGTCGGACGGGGCTTATGTATAATGAGGAACTGGTGGCAGAATACCGTACTGTGTTAGTGAGGAACTCTGGCTGTAAAAGCCGGGAGGTTTATTTATATATCCCCAGCCTGGTGATGTATATCCCCCTCACTGAGAGCACCTCAATAACTCGTACCTATAAGGGAAGGCTTTCAGATGACTATTTGCCTCTGTGCAGTTCCCTGACTGACCTCAGGCAAGTGGTTCTGCCAGAGAGCCAATCCCATCTGGGTCCTTCTCTCCCCTCCCCCGAGGTGAGCAAAGCCGACACCTCCTTCCCCTGTGAGTTCCCTCAGAATGTACTTCTCCCAGAAGTCTGTTTCAATGTTGAGAGTTCTTGGGGAGGTCCAGGGAGAGAGAAAGAGAAAGGGAGAGAGAGAGAATTACCAGCACCAATGTTCTGGTCCCCAATGTTTTCAATTGGGTTTGGGTTCAGGTAGAAGTTCGGGTACAGTTCTGGTAGCCAAACCGAACTTTGGACTAAAGGTGGGGTCAGGTACCAGAACATGAACTTCCACAGGTCCACTCATGCCTAATCATGACTTAAAAAAAATTTAAATAATTTTTTGTGCACAACAGTAGCAAAACATAAAAAATATAAATAAAGTACTGTAATCGCAATGACACAAATAATAAATCTGATTTATCAATTTTACCACTGTGAACTGTGTATTCCAAAGATAACAGTTGAACTGCTGTTTATTAGTTAATTCTACCTTCCAAAGATCAGTATAAGCCTATGTTCACATTTATCCTGTGCTCCACACTGAGCTCGTTTGTCCGGATTTCATTCTAATAGAAATATTCATATGATAAGCAGATGGGGACACTTTAGACTTTAGTTAATCTATGTCATGGGGGTGTCCATATTTTTATGCACCTTCATAGAGCAGAAAATTTAGGCCTACCATGGTTTTATGCATGTCTAAAAATAGGGGACCGTCAACTGTTAATGGAAAATTAGGGGTTCCACAATGCCAGTATCTCAAAACCTCTAGAAAAGTGACAGACTCCATCCCCCACATGTAAGGCAATAGTATAGTGAAAATAACCCATGTAACAATTTATTGGATGTGTGTTTCCAACGGCACATGATGGCTGCCAGCAAGCTTGCCAATACGTTACTACATCATGTACACTATCCACTTTATTGATACACTGCTAGACTCTGATGATTAAAAGCAGTGATTAACATTGAAGAAACATGTGGAGATATCTCTCCAGGGCATTAGATAGTCAATCATTCAGTGAGTAAGTTATCAATTAGCTACTCAGTAATTGTGACTATATAGGGTTATCTCCTTATAGTGTTTATATGGCTACCTATTTGTCAAATAGTAATGTCTACTTATAGGAAGAATTGCTAATATCATAATCAGTCCAAACTACACTAAATATGAATGATACAGGGATAATTAATTAATTATTTTTTTTTGCCTTTGGGAGTTCTTGAATATTTTGTAAATATTGGTCTGTTTTTATAATATTTTTATAGGAATAATAAACTTTATATTTTAATAAAATTACTCCAATTGGATTAAACAGTAAATAATTATAGGAGATATTTGACAGTCATTAAAATATGCATCACTCTGTAATGTCTGACAGTGTTTCTAAATGTACCTAATGTGCACAATCATGACACGTGCTGTGTTTTGCCGGCTCAGATCAGTATTAATGATCTAGCAATACAGAGGCAAGCGCTCTTTCAGAGCGCAGTATTGGAACATCCGGTAATGTGCAGAGACTAGCGCTGCTTGTGCACATCACACAGCGCGCAGGGACGAGCGCTGCCCCTGAAATGAGCACCACTGATGACGCTTCGTTTCAGGGAGGGAGCTGGGGCTGCAGTAGTTTCTGCAGCCTCTTCTCCCTGATGACACTTCAATTGAGTATCCCAGCATGCACTGGGATTCTCAAGCGTAGCGTTATCAAACAGGATGTAGGGAAAGAAAATACAAAAGAAATTAGATAGCGTAGTTAGGGAATGGTGGGGAATTTTTCCTGAAGTATATTAGAAATTATTTCAGATTATGGCACCAAATAGAGATTTAGATGAAAATTTCCTTGCCTTTCGGACCACCCCTTTAAATAAGCATCTTGCAGATTTTCTTAAAAAAAGAAAAAGACTTCCAATGGTATGAAATCACTAAATAAACAATACCTCTTATTGTCCCAGTGATCCAGTACAACAATTCTTGTGGTCTCCCCTAATTTTGCTGACAGGCAGCAACCAATCAGTGGCTCCACATCTCACATGTTATTTTACTGACATTCTGACTCCACGTTTTGCACTTTATATGCAACATAATCTTATTACTTAAAGAAAATACATCACCTTATCAAAAGTGGCCAGGTTTTGCTTATTTCTCATTTCTGCAGCTCCACTGAGTTTTACCATTTAAAAAAATGTTCTAAGGTCCCAGAGACAGTTAGTGATAATCTTCATGGTGTCTACCAAAGAGGTGTTGTTCACAGATTTCTCTCAAAGGAAGGGAGCATGTTTTTAGGCAGCTCTGCATCAATACCATGTGACCACCGCCTCATTCGTAAAAAAAAATAGCATAAAATAAAATGGTTCATATAAAAAAAAATGTAAAAAAATCCCAAAAGGAATACTTAGGTATTTTGCAATGGTGACAGTTCCTCTTTAAATTAAAACCTCCGAATTGAGATAAGTTTTATAGTAGAGTGGCAATTGAGAAGAAGGATAATCCTGGGGACACACAATACATTATAGCAAGACCAGTTTTCATCTGATATTTGTGAAATACCTTGAACATATACAGACTGCTCATTCCATTTCCTTCAGTGAGTGGAGCACCCTTTAAAATAAAAAAAAGTGGCCTTAATACATCAGATAACAAGTCATTATATTATCTTAGTTTTCACGAATTAAGAATTAACATACAATATCACAAAATAATTGGTTAATTTAAAACAGGTATTGTTAATAACAAATACATTTTTCTAATATTTCTAATGCAAGGAATATAAAGAAAAAAGGTTCAAGTCAAGCTCAGCATTATCTATTTATAAATTAAATGGGTTATCCAGGACATTTAACCCCTTCATGACCCAGCCTATTTTGACCTTAAAGACCTTGCCGTTTTTTGCAATTCTGACCAGTGTCCCTTTATGAGGTAATAACTCAGGAGCGCTTCAACGTATCCTAGCGGTTCTGAGATTGTTTTTTCGTGACATATTGGGCTTCATGTTAGTGGTAAATTTAGGTCAATAAATTCTGCGTTTATTTGTGATAAAAACGGAAATTTGGCGAAAATTTTGAAAATTTCGCAATTTTCACATTTTGAATTTTTATTCTGTTAAACCAGAGAGATATGTGACACAAAATAGTTAATAAATAACATTTCCCACATGTTTACTTTACATCAGCACAATTTTGGAAACAAAATTTTTTTTGTTAGGAAGTTATAAGGGTTAAAATTTGACCAGCGATTTGTCATTTTTACAACGAAATTTACAAAACCATTTTTTTTAGGGACCACCTCACATTTGAAGTCAGTTTGAGGGGTCTATATGGCTGAAAATACCCAAAAGTGACACCATTCTAAAAACTGCACCCCTCAAGGTACTCAAAACCACATTCAAGAAGTTTATTAACCCTTCAGGTGCTTCACAGCAGCAGAAGCAACATGGAAGGAAAAAATGAACATTTAACTTTTTAGTCACAAAAATTATCTTTTAGCAACAATTTTTTTATTTTACCAATGGTAAAAGGAGAAACTGAACCACGAAAGTTGTTGTCCAATTTGTCCTGAGTATGCTGATACCTCATATGTGGGGGTAAACCACTGTTTGGGCGCACGGCAGGGCTTGGAAGGGAAGGAGCGCCATTTGACTTTTTGAATCAAAAATTGGCTCCACTCTTTAGCGGACACCATGTCACGTTTGGAGAGCCCCCGTGTGCCTAAAAATTGGAGCTCCCCCACAAGTGACCCCATTTTGGAAACTAGACGCCCCAAGGAACTTATCTAGATGCATAGTGAGCACTTTGAACCCCCAGGTGCTTCACAAATTGATCCGTAAAAATGAAAAAGTACTTTTTTTTCACAAAAAAATTCTTTTAGCCTCAATTTTTTCATTTTCACATGGGCAACAGGATAAAATGGATCCTAAAATGTGTTGGGCAATTTCTCCTGAGTACACCAATACCTCACATGTGGGGGTAAACCACTGTTTGGGCACATGGTAAGGCTCGGAAGGGAAGGAGCGCCATTTGACTTTTTGAATGAAAAATTATTTCCATCGTTAGCGGACACCATGTCGCGTTTGGATAGCTCCTGTGTGCCTAAACATTGGCGCTCCCCCACAAGTGACCCCATTTTGGAAACTAGACCCCCCAAGGAACTTATTTAGATGCCTAGTGAGCACTTTAAACCCTCAGGTGCTTCACAAATTGATCTGTAAAAATGAAAAAGTACTTTTTTTTCACAAAAAAATTCTTTTCGCCTCAATTTTTTCATTTTCACATGGGCAGTAGGATAAAATGGATCATAAAATTTGTTGGGCAATTTCTCCCGAGTACGCCGATACCTCATATGTGGGGGTAAACCACTGTTTGGGCACACGGCAGGGCTCGGAAGGGAAGGCGCGCCATTTGACTTTTTGAATGGAAAATTAGCTCCAATTGTTAGCGGACACCATGTCGCGTTTGGAGAGCCCCTGTGTGCCTAAACATTGGTGCTCCCCCACAAGTGACCCCATTTTGGAAACTAGACCCCCCAAGGAACTTATCTAGATGCATATTGAGCACTTTAAACCCCCAGGTGCTTCACAGAAGTTTATAACGCAGAGCCATGAAAATAAAAAATAATTTTTCTTTCCTCAAAAATGATTTTTTAGCCTGGAATTTCCTATTTTGCCAAGGATAATGGGAGAAATTGGACCTCAAATATTGTTGTCCAGTTTGTCCTGAGTACGCTGATACCCCATATGTGGGGGTAAACCACTGTTTGGGCGCACGGCAGGGCTCGGAAGGGATGGCACGCCATTTGGCTTTTTAAATGGAAAATTAGCTCCAATCATTAGCGGACACCATGTCACGTTTGGAGAGCCCCTGTGTGCTTAAACATTGGAGATCCCCCAGAAATGACACCATTTTGGAAACTAGACCCCCAAAGGAACTAATCTAGATGTGTGGTGAGGACTTTGAACCCCCAAGTGCTTCACAGAAGTTTATAACGCAGAGCCATGAAAATAAAAATAAAAATTATTTTCTCAAAAATGATCTTTTAGCCTGCAATTTTTTATTTTCCCAAGGGTAACAGGAGAAATTTGACCCCAAAAGTTGTTGTCCAGTTTCTCCTGAGTACGCTGATACCCCATATGTGGGGGTAAATCACTGTTTGGGCACATGCCGGGGCTCGGAAGTGAAGTAGTGACGTTTTGAAATGCAGACTTTGATGGAATGCTCTGTGGGCGTCACGTTGCGTTTGCAGAGCCCCTGATGTGGCTTAACAGTAGAAACCCCCCACAAGTGACCCCATTTTGGAAACTAGACCCCCAAAGGAACTTATCTAGATGTGTGGTGAGCACTTTGAACCCCCAAGTGCTTCATAGAAGTTTATAATGCAGAGCCGTGAAAATAATAAATACGTTTTCTTTCCTCAAAAATAATTATTTAGCCCAGAATTTTTTATTTTCCCAAGGGTTACAGAAGAAATTGGACCCCAAAAGTTGTTGTCCAGTTTCTCCTGAGTACGCTGATACCCCATATGTGGGGGTAAACCACTGTTTGGGCACATGCCGAGGCTCGGAAGTGAAGTAGTGACGTTTTGAAATGCAGACTTTGATGGAATGCTCTGTGGGCGTCACGTTGCGTTTGCAGAGCCCCTGATGTGGCTTAACAGTAGAAACCCCCCACAAGTGACCCCATTTTGGAAACTAGACCCCGAAAGGAACTTATCTAGATGTGTGGTGAGCACTTTGAACCCCCAAGCGCTTCATAGAAGTTTATAATGCAGAGCCGTGAAAATAATAAATACGTTTTCTTTCCTCAAAAATAATTATTTAGCCCAGAATTTTTTATTTTCCCAAAGATAACAGGAGAAATTTGACCCCAATATTTGTTGTCCAGTTTCTCCTGAGTACGGTGATACCCCATATGTGGGGGTAAACTACTGTTTGGGCACATGCCGGGGCTTGGAATTGAAGTAGTGACGTTTTGAAATGCAGACTTTGATGGAATGCTCTGCAGGCGTCACGTTGCGTTTGCAGAGCCCCTGATGTGCCTAAACAGTAGAAACCCCCCACAAGTGACCCCATTTTGGAAACTAGACCCCGAAAGGAACTTATCTAGATGTGTGGTGAGCACTTTGAACCCCCAAGTGCTTCATAGAAGTTTATAATGCAGAGCCGTGAAAATAATAAATACGTTTTCTTTCCTCAAAAATAATTATTTAGCCCAGAATTTTTTATTTTCCTAAGGGTTACAGGAGAAATTGGACCCCAAAAGTTGTTGTCCAGTTTCTCCTGAGTACGCTGATACCGCATGAGTGGGGGTAAACCACTGTTTGGGCACACGTCGGGGCTCAGAAGGGAAGTAGTGACTTTTGAAATGCAGACTTTGATGGAATGGTCTGCGGGTGTCACGTTGCGTTTGCAGAGCCTCTGGTGTGCCTGAACAGTAGAAACCCCCACAAGTGACCCCATTTTAGAAACTAGACCCCCCAAGGAACTTATCTAGATATGTGGTGAGCACTTTGAACCCCCAAGTGCTTCACAGACGTTTACAACGCAGAGCCGTGAAAATAAAAAATAATTTTTCTTTCCTCAAAAATTATGTTTTAGCAAGCATTTTTTTAGATTCACAAGGGTAACAGGAGAAATTGGACCCCAGTAATTGTTGCGCAGTTTGTCCTGAGTATGCTGGTACCCCATATGTGGGGGTAAACCACTGTTTGGGCACACGTCAGGGCTCAGAAGTGAGGGAGCACCATTTGACTTTTTGAATACGAGATTGGCTGGAATCAATGGTGGCGCCATGTTGCGTTTGGAGACCCCTGATGTGCCTAAAAAGTGGTAACCCCTCAATTCTAACTCCAACACTAACCCCAACACACCCCTAACCCTAATCCCAACTGTAGCCATAACCCTAATCACAACCCTAACCGCAACACACCCCTAACCACAACCACAACCCTAATTCCAACCCTAACCCTAAGGCTATGTGCCCACGTTGCGGATTCGTGTGAGATATTTCCGCACCATTTTTGAAAAATCCACGGGTAAAAGGCACTGCGTTTTACCTGCGGATTTTCCACGGATTTCCAGTGTTTTTTGTGCGGATTTCACCTGCGGATTCCTATTGAGGAACAGGTGTAAAACGCTGCGGAATCCGCACAAAGAATTGACATGCTGCGGAAAATACAACGCAGCGTTTCCGCGCGGTATTTTCCGCACCATGGGCACAGCGGATTTGGTTTTTCATATGTTTACATGGTACTGTAAACCTGATGGAACACTGCTGTGGATCCGCAGCCAAATCCGCACCGTGTGCACATGGCCTAATTCTAAAGGTATGTGCACACGCTGCGGAAAACGCTGCGGATCCGCAGCAGTTTCCCATGAGTTTACAGTTCAATGTAAACCTATGGGAAACAAAAATCGCTGTACACATGCTGCGGAAAAACTGCACGGAAACGCAGCGGTTTACATTCCGCAGCATGTCACTTCTTTTGTGCGGATTCCGCAGCGGTTTTACAACTGCTCCAATAGAAAATCGCAGTTGTAAAACCGCAGTGAAATGCGCAGAAAAAAACGCGGTAAATCCGCCATAAATCCGCAGCGGTTTAGCACTGCGGATTTATCAAATCCGCAGCGGAAAAATCCGCAGAGGAACAGAATACGTGTGCACATACCGAAACCCTAACCCTACCCCTAACCCTACCCCTAACCCTAACCCTAACCCTACCCCTAACCCTACCCCTAACCCTACCCCTACCCCTAACCCTAGCCCTAACCCTACCCCTAACCCTAACCCTACCCCTAACCCTAACCCTAACCCTATTCTAACATTAGTGGAAAAAAAAAAATTTCTTTATTTTTTTATTGTCCCCACCTATGGGGGTGACAAAGGGGGGGGTCATTTATTATTTTTTTTATTTTGATCACTGAGATATAATCTATCTCAGTGATCAAAATGCACTTTGGAACGAATCTGCCGGCCGGCAGATTCGGCGGGCGCACTGCGCATGCGCCCGCCATTTTGGAAGATGGCGGCGCCCAGGGAGAAGACGGACGGGACCCCGGCTGGATCGGTAAGTATGATGGGGTGGGGGGACCACGGGGGGGGGATCGGAGCACGGGGGGGAATCGGAGCGCGGGAGGGGTGGAACGGAGAACGGGGGGCGTGGAATGGAGCACGGGGGGGCTGGAATGGAGCACCGGGGGGTGGAACGGAGCACCGGGGGGGGGTGGATCGGAGTGCAGGGGGGGTGATCGGAGCACGGGGGGGTGATTGGAGCACGGGGGGAGCGGACAAGAGCACGGGGGGGGAGCGGAGCACTGGACGGAGGGGAGCCGGAGCAGTGTACCGGCCAGATCGGGGGGCTGGGGGGGCGATCGGTGGGGTGGGGTGGGGGCACATTAGTATTTCCAGCCATGGCCGATGATATTTCAGCATCGGCCATGGCTGGATTGTAATATTTCACCCGTTATAATAGGTGAAATATTACAAATCGCTCTGATTGGCAGTTTCACTTTCAACAGCCAATCAGAGCGATCGTAGCCACGAGGGGGTGAAGCCACCCCCCCTGGGCTAAACTACCACTCCCCCTGTCCCTGCAGATCGGGTGAAATGGGAGTTAACCCTTTCACCCGGCCTGCAGGGACGCGATCTTTCCATGACGCCACATAGGCGTCATGGGTCGGAATGGCACCGACTTTCATGACGCCTACGTGGCGTCATGGGTCGGGAAGGGGTTAATATTTTTGCATATGGAGCTCAGACTGTCAGATAGTTTCTAACTGAGTGTTCTGCATGGGGATGATCTCTACTGTCTTAGAGCAGACAAAGACTACTGCCATCAATCCCCATGCTTCTGAGGATGTCACGTGTACAGAGCAGCATCTTCTCTTTTGCTCTGCTTTGTTAATTGGGCGTCTTTGCCGATGTCATGTTGATTAACACCAAGCTCCCTGCTGCCTACTGCGGGGAGCCAGCTGTCAAGCAGCATGACATCAGCAGCGACGCCCCATGTACAGAGCAGACTGAAGGATACTGCTTATTTGAGGAGAGGTTAAATGAAGGGGAGTAAGCAATAGCTGAGCCTGCAAAAATTGTCCCGGACAGAACAGGGAGGTAGTGAACAATTACCGCACCTGCCTGAAAGTTCTTTGCCCCATACACAAAAATAATAAAAGTTTTGATAACCCTTTTAAATCTACATAGTATGCAAACAGAATGCCGTCATAGCCCCTACTAAGAAAGCCTTGTATAAAGTTATTGCTTCTTAAGATCAGTTGGCACTATGCTGTCACATGCTGTCCACAATGTTCATTTACACATGTTGGGCAATGTCTTCTTTTTGTTCAATTACAAAGTGCTGAAGAATATGTTGGCGCTATAGACAAAAATTATTATTGTTTCAGACCGTTCTCAATAATTTGAACATTTTTAAAATACATTTAGTATACATTTGCACCATTTTTTAAAAAAAATATGCATTTGCATAACATTACTTTACAGCTTAACATTCATTTTCTATCCAAACATATAAGCTTCACTATGGTATGATTGATTGCATTACTTGCGGACCTTTTGCAGATTTTGCATTTCTGTCTCTTTTGACACCTTTCTTTTAGGCATGTCACGTAAGTCTCTGGATGGTTAATTTCTCTTTTAGGTACTGGAAAGCTGCCATGGCCAATCCTGAGCAACCGACAGAGTTTGATTTACTTTTCTATAGATACATGAACAAATTGGCTTTGGATAAAAAATGCATCCAACTGTTCAGTGCTTTAAGCATAAAAATGAATATTCTGTAAACCTGACTCCAAAGATGGATTCCCTGCCTCTCAGTTTCAAGATGGATTTATAAAGTAAATTGTTTGTAAGAATATGTCAGTATGCCTTACTCCACATAACATGGATAAGCCTAGCGGCTGGCAGATCTTCACAATGAAGCCATTTTTCTAACTTTTATCTATAGTCAACAAAGCACCTAGACATTATTAGTCTTCTGACTACATTCCCTTTTGTTACAATTTTAATAGAAGAAAGAAAAGTAGACATAAATAAACCAAAGGCTATTTTTTTCTTCTTTGTCATCACTGAATTTCACATTTTTCAGTTTGTATAAGACAGGAATCTGTATATAGTTTATACACTGTGCACTCTTCTGCAGGTCATATTACTATATAATATATATATATATAAAGCAATGATGATAACCCACACTATTACTGATGTCTCCATGTAATAAATATGACTTGTTGTCATTAATAAGGATGCTGACAACTTTATATTCCAAAGAGCTCAGATCCCATAATCTTATTTTAATTAGTTACTTAGAATCCAGCCAAATCAAACAATTTATGGCCAGTAACAATGCCAATAGCGCTATTCATTTACTAGACAAAACGAGGTCTATATGATTGATCTAATCTTTAAAGGATGCCTCAGGCGGACAGTTCTGTCTAATCAATACACCAATGATGGTCACACATAACCCTGTAGGCTATTCTGGTGGATAACAAAGTTCACCTGACATTAAAATATGCCTAACACAGCCTAGACCTTCTGCAAGTACTTGTATTTAAAGAAATAAAAAGTAAAACATTGTGCTATATGAAAAAAAGAAAAGAAGTACAGGTAACATAGCTTAAATCAAGTGATCCCATATTTATAGAAAACATTGAAATAAATGTCAAGAAATGAACTAAAAATGGAATAAAATGAACATAAATGTAATGTATGAAAAGCATACAGTAATTGACAAGGCATGAAAACACAACCAGTAATTATGGACATCTTCTCAATGCTTGAGTAAAGCTGCTGCCATAAAAAATAGAGACTTTGATATCTCTATAAGGCCACAGTCACACATTTTGTATTTAGTCAGTATTGTACATCACTATTTGTAAGCCAAAACCAGGAAAGGGACAAAAATGCAGAAGTGGTGCATGTGTTTCTATTGTACTCTTCCTCTGATTGTTCCACTCTTGATTTTGGCTTACAAATATTGATTAAAATACTGACCGCATACTGAAAGTGTGAACGTGACCTAAAAAAGACTTTTATCATTTTGGTCAATTTACCCAACTGTTCAATACAACAGGAGAAATAAATAATGCACACCTTATCAATGTTCTAAGTAAATATACTTTTAAAGGTGCTATTGACATGAAATTATCACCAGATGTGGGTAACAACCCATCCAATCCACACAGGCTAAGAAATCAAACCACAAATGGTTTGTTATGTGTAAATATGAGAAATGACACAGGGAAACAGTATTGAACACACTTACTGAAATTTAATTAATACTTCGTACAAACGTCTTTGATGTTGATGACAGCTTCAAGATGCCTCCTGTATGGAGAAACTAGTCACATGCATTGCTCAGGTGTGATTTTTTTCCAATTCTTCCACACAACACTCATCTAATCCTGAAGGTTCCATGGGATCTTTCTGTGAACTGTGAGCTTTAGTTCCTTCCATAAGTGTTCTATTCGATTCAGGTCAGGTGATTGGCAGGGAATCCTAGCACTTCTATAGGCCATTCTATGCTATTTTGGGGGTGATACGCAGTGCCGTTTGGCCTCCAAACATGGTGTATATTATGGCAAGGAGTTCAATTTTGGTCTCATCTGACCAGACTATATTTTCCCAGCATTTCACAGGCTTATCTAAATGTTGTTGATCAGACTTTAAAAGCACTTGAATATGCTATTTGTTCAGCAAAAGAGTCTTGCATGGTGAGCGTGCATTCAGGCCATGGAGGTTGAGTGCATTACTTATTGTTTTCTTTGAAACAATTATAACTGCTGATTCCAGGCCTTTCTGAAGCTCTCCACAGGTGATTCTTGTCTCTTGAACAAACTTTTCTGACAATTATTTCCACTCTTCTGTCTAAAGTCTTGTAAGGAGCTCCTGGTCATGGCCAGTTTATGGTGAAATTTTATTCCATCTACTTTCAGATTATGGCCCAAAAGTGCTCATCGGAACCTTCAATAGTTTAGAAATTCTTCTGAAACTAATACCATCAGTATGTTTTGCAACATTAAGGCTGCAAAGGTCTTGAGACAGTGTACTGATTTTACACATCATGAGATGTTTCTTGTGTGGCACTTTGGTAATGAAATATCATTTTAAAGGCCATCAGTTGAACAAGCTTTTATCATTTTTCACTAAGTGGCAGGATTGCTTTGAAATTACTAAAAGATTTCAGCTGGTGTCATAACATTCCATAGTTTTGAATCTCTCTTTTGCATGTGTTCAGTACTTTTTCTCTGTGTTATTTCTCATTGTTACACTTAATTTAACATATGGACATCTATGGTTTGATTTCTTTGCATGTGTGGATTGGATGGGTTGTTGCCAACATCTCATCAGAATTTCATGTCAATAGCAATTTGTGCAGGAACTTAAAAAAGAAGCTAAAAATAACTTAACAGTTACAAAAATGCTCAAGTTGTTCCCACTAGATGGTGTATTGCCATGTGAATGCTGCTGCAGCTAATCATTTGCTATAACAAGCCATACTATGACTAATAGAGATAAACAGATTTGAAAAGATGCAAATTTGCCAAATTTTGTAGAATTTACCAGGGAATTCAATCGGCATAGAGATTATTTTCTGCTCATTGAATGTTCCCTATTATGCTCAGGGGTACATCCAGACCTTAGAGCATAATTAACATAACTTGTAAAAAACATAAAATTAAAAAACCTAATGCTCACTTCACTGCTCTCCTGTCCCAACACTCACCTGTCCCAAAACTCCTTTGGTGCCAGCTGCCCACCCATCCAGGGTCTCTTATTTCTACATTTGCGCACCAGGGCTTCCAGTTATAACCAGGCCTCAGAAGTTCGGGCATATCATGAAGTAACAATGTTATGACACACTGTGACCTCTGAGTCCTGGTGTCTTCAATCAAAAGCAGGGCATCCACATGTGGTCAGGCCTCAGAGGTCACAGCACATCATGACGCTATGAGGCCTGGTCATGGCAGAAGTCCTGTTATAGAGTGACGTCATCGGTGCGCGACAGAGGGTAGAAGAAGCTTTGATGATTGTATGGTGGGCAGCGGGGATGCCAAGACAGGTAAGTTGTGAAGTATTTTTTTTTAACCTTTTACTAGCTCTCTACGGTTCAGCAAAATTAGCTCAGAGCTAATTACAAAAATACATATTCTGAAGAATAATTTTTTGTAAAATTCCAGTGGAATTCAAATCCACTCCCATAAATTCACACGTCTAGTAACTAATGATCCAAAGTGGCATGAAAACTGTAAGAACATGCTATATGTTTTCTCTGAAACACTTTTTAGTAACAAGACAAGTTCCATCAATGCAATCAGTTGTTTTCAACAATACAGGTAACATTGTATGCAATATTAAAAATATGATCATTCAGCTAAACGTATCTTATATTTTTGCATTATTTTTTTTTTTTAGTCTTTTACTCTGTGCTTTCTGGAAACCATTAGTATGCAGGCTGACTGAAGCTGGCAGATCCTACTACAGATATTAACCCCTTCATGACCTTGGGATTTTTTGTTTTTCCGTGTTCGTTTTTCACTCCCCTCCTTCCCAGAGCCATAACTTTTTTATTTTTCCATCAATTTGGCCATGTGAGGGCTTATTTTTTGCTGGATGAGTTGTACCTTTGAACGACATCATTGGTTTTGGCATGTCGTGTACTAGAAAACGGGAACAAAATTCCAAGTGCGGTGAAATTGCAAAAAAAGTGCAATCCCACACATGTTTTTTGTTTGGCTTTTTTGCTAGGTTCATTAACCCCTTTACCCCCAAGGGTGGTTTGCACGTCAATGACCAGGCCAATTTTTACAATTCTGACCACTGTCCCTTTATGAGGTTATAACTCCGAAACGCTTCAACGGATCCTGGTGATTCTGACATTGTTTTCTCGTGACATATTGTACTTCATGATAGTGGTAAAATTTCTTTGATAGTACCTGCGTTTATTTGTGAAAAAAAACGGAAATTTGGTGAAAATTTTGAAAATTTCGCAATTTTCAAACTTTGAATTTTTATGCAATTAAATCATAGAGATATGTCACACAAAATACTTAATAAGTAACATTTCCCACATGTCTCCTTTACATCAGCATAATTTTGGAACCAATTTTTTTTTTGTTAGGGAGTTATAAGGGTTAAAAGTTGACCAGCAATTTCTCATTTTTACAACACCATTTTTTTTTAGGGACCACGTCTCATTTGAAGTCATTTTGAGGGGTCTATATGATAGAAAATGCCCAAGTGTGACACCATTCTAAAAACTGCACCCCTCAAGGTGCTCAAAACCACATTCAAGAAGTTTATTAACCCTTCAGGTGTTTAATAGGAATTTTTGGAATGTTTAAATAAAAATGAACATTTAACTTTTTTACACAAAAAATTTACTTCAGCTCCAATTTGTTTTATTTTACCAAGGGTAACAGGAGAAATTGGACCCAAAAAGTTGTTGTCCAATTTGTCCTGAGTACGCTGATACCCCATATGTGGCAGTAAACCACTGTTTGGGCGCATGGGAGAGCTCGGAAGAGAAGGAGCGCTATTTGACTTTTCAATGCAAAATTGACAGGAATTGAGATGGGACGCCATGTTGCGTTTGGAGAGCCACTGATGTGCCTAAACATTGAAACCCCCCACAAGTGACACCATTTTGGAAAGTAGACCCCCTATGGAACTTATCTGGATGTGTGGTGAGCACTTTGACCCACCAAGTGCTTCACAGAAGTTTATAATGCAGAACCGTAAAAATAAAAAATCATATTTTTTCACAAAAATTATATTTTTGCCCCCAATTTTTTATTTTTCCAAGGGTAAGAGAAGAAATTGGACCTCAAAAGTTGTTGTCCAATTTGTCCTGAGTACGCTGATACCCCATATGTGGCAGTAAACCACTGTTTGGGCGCATGGGAGAGCTCGGAAGGGAAGGAGCGCAGTTAGACTTTTCAATGCAAAATTGACAGAAATTGAGATGGGACGCCATGTTGCGTTTGGAGAGCCACTGATGTGCCTAAACATTGAAACCCCCCACAAGTGACACCATTTTGGAAAGTAGACCCCCTAAGGAACTTATCTAGAGGTGTGGTGAGCACTTTGACCCACCAAGTGCTTCACAGAAGTTTATAATGCAGAACCGTAAAAATAAAAAATCATATTTTTTCACAAAAATTATATTTTTGCCCCCAATTTTTTATTTTTCCAAGGGTAAGAGAAGAAATTGGACCTCAAAAGTTGTTGTCCAATTTGTCCCGAGTACGCTGATACCCCATATGTGGCAGTAAACCACTGTTTGGGCGCATGGGAGAGCTCGGAAGGGAAGGAGCGCCGTTTGACTTTTCAATGCAAAATTGACAGGAATTGAGATGGGACGCCATGTTGCGTTTGGAGAGCCACTGATGTGCCTAAACATTGAAACCCCCCACAAGTGACACCATTTTGGAAAGTAGACCCCCTAAGGAACTTATCTGGATGTGTGGTGAGCACTTTGACCCACCAAGGGCTTCACAGAAGTTTATAATGCAGAGCCATAAAAATAAAACAAAATTTTTTTCCCACAAAAATTATTTTTTAGCCCCCAGTTTTGTATTTTCCCTAGGGTAACATGAGAAATTGGACCCCAAAAGTTGTTGTCCAATTTGTCCTGAGTAAGCTGATACCCCATATGTGGGGGGGAACCACCGTTTGGGCGCATGGGAGGGTTCGGAAGGGAAGGAGCGCCATTTGGAATGCAGACTAAGATGGAATGGTCTGCAGGCGTGACATTGCGTTTGCAGAGCCCCTAATGTACCTAAACAGTAGAAACCCCCCACAAGTGACACCATTTTGGAAAGTAGACCCCCTAAGGAACTCATCTTGATGTGTTGAGAGCTTTGAACCCCCAAGTATTTCACTACAGTTTATAACGCAGAGCCATGCAAATAAAAATTTTTTTTTTTCCACAAAAATTATATTTTAGCCCCCAGTTTTGTATTTTTCCAAGGTTAGCAGGAGAAATTGGACCCTAAATGTTGTTGTCCAATTTGTCCTGAGTACGCTGATACCCGATATGTGGGGGGGAACCACCGTTTGGGCGCATGGGAGGGCTCGGAAGGGAAGGAGCATCATTTGGAATGCAGACTTAGATGGATTGGTCTGCAGGCGTCACATTGCGTTTGCAGAGCCCCTAATGTACCTAAACAGTAGAAACCCCCCACAAGTGACCCCATATTGGAAACTAGACCCCTCAATGAACTTATCTAGATGTGTTGTGAGAACTTTGAACCCCCAAGTGTTTCACTACAGTTTATAACGCAGAGCCGTGAAAATAAAAAATCTTTTTGTTTTCCCACAAAAATTATTTTTTAGCCCCCAGTTTTGTATTTTCCCAAGGGTAACAGGAGAAATTGGTCCACAAAAGTTGTTGTCCAATTTGTCCTGAGTACGCTGATACCCCATATGTTGGGGTAAACCCCTGTTTGGGCACACAGGAGAGCTCGGAAGGGAAGGAGCACTGTTTTACTTTTTCAACGCAGAATTGGCTGGAATTGAGATCGGACGCCATGTCGTGTTTGGAGAGCCCCTGATGTGCCGAAACAGTGGAAACCCCCAATTATAACTGAAACCCT
Organism: Ranitomeya imitator; assembly: GCF_032444005.1. Lineage (NCBI taxonomy): Eukaryota > Metazoa > Chordata > Amphibia > Anura > Dendrobatidae > Ranitomeya > Ranitomeya imitator. The sequence continues at coordinate 367,805,243 of NC_091286.1, forward strand.
AATCTAAACACACCCCTAACCCTAATTCCAACGGTAACCCTAACCACACCTCTAACCCTGACACACCCCTAACCCTAATCCCAACCCTATTCCCAACTGTAAATGTAATCTAAACCCTAACCCTAACTTTAGCCCCAACCCTAACTGTAGCCCCAACCCTAACCCTAACCCTAGCCCTAACCCTAGCCCTAACCCTAGCCCTAACCCTAACCCTAGCCCTAACCCTAGCCCTAACCCTAGCCCTAACCCTAGCCCTAACCCTAACCCTAGCCCTAACCCTAGCCCTAACCCTAGCCCTAGCCCTAACCCTAGCCCTAACCCTAGCCCTAACCCTAGCCCTAGCCCTAACCCTAACCCTAGCCCTAGCCCTAACCCTAGCCCTAACCCTAGCCCTAACCCTAGCCCTAACCCTAGCCCTAATGGGAAAATGGAAATAAATACATTTTTTTTTATTTTTCCCTAACTAAGGGGGTGATGAAGGGGGTTTGATTTACTTTTATAGCGAGTTTTTTAGCGGATTTTTATGATTGGCAGCCGTCACACACTGAAAGACCCTTTTTATTGCAAAAAATATTTTTTGCAATACTACATTTTGAGAGCTATAATTTTTCCATATTTTGGTCCACAGAGTCATGTGAGGTCTTGTTTTTTGCGGGACGAGTTGACGTTTTTATTGGAAACATTTTTGGGCACGTGACATTTTTTGATCGCTTTTTATTCCGATTTTTGTGAGGAAGCATGACCAAAAGCCAGCTATTCATGAATTTCTATTGGGGGAGGCGTTTATACCGTTCCGCGTTTGGTAAAATTGATAAATCAGTTTTATTCTTCGGGTCAGTACGATTACAGCGATACCTCATTTATATCATTTTTTTATGGTTTGGCGCTTTTATACGATAAAAACTATTTTACAGAAAAAATTATTATTTTTGCATCGCTTTATTCTCAGGACTATAACTTTTTTATTTTTTTGCTGATGATGCTGTATGGCGGCTCTTTTTTTGCGGGACAATATGACGCTTTCAGCGGTACCATGGTTATTTATATCTGTCCTTTTGATCGCGTGTTATTCCACTTTTTGTTCAGCGGTATGATAATAAAGCGTTGTTTTTTGCCTCGTTTTTTTTTTTTGTTTTCTTACGGTGTTTACTGAAGGGGTTAACTAGTGGGACAGTTTTATAGGTCGGGTCGTTACGGACGCGGCGATACTAAATATGTGTACTTTTATTGTTTTTTTTTTTTTATTTAGATGAAGAAATGTATTTATGGGAATAATATTTTTTTTTTTTTTTCATTATTTTGGAATATTTTTTTTAATTTTTTTTACACATTTGGAAAATTTTTTTTTAACTTTTTTACTTTGTCCCAGGGGGGGACATCACAGATCAGTGATCTGACAGTTTGCACAGCACTCTGTCAGATCACTGATCTGACATGCAGCGCTGCAGGCTTCACAGTGCCTGCTCTGAGCAGGCTCTGTGAAGCCACCTCCCTCCCTGCAGGACCCGGATCCGCGGCCATCTTGGATCCGGGGCTGGAGGGAGCAGGGAGGGAGGTGAGACCCTCGCAGCAACGCGATCACATCGCGTTGCTCCGGGGGTCTCAGGGAAGCCCGCAGGGAGCCCCCTCCCTGCGCGGTGCTTCCCTGCACCGCCGGCACATCGCGATCATCTTTGATCGCGGTGTGCCAGGGGTTAATGTGCCGGGGGCGGTCCGTGACCGCTCCTGGCACATAGTGCCGGATGTCAGCTGCGATAAGCAGCTGACACCCGGCCGCGATCGGCCGCGCTCCCCCCGTGAGCGCGGCCGATCGGCTATGACGTACTATCCCGTCCAGGGTCAGATAAGCCCAGGGCACCTCGACGGGATAGTACATCTAAGGTCACAGAGGGGTTAAATGCTAAAACTGACCTGACATTATGATTCTTCAGTTCAGTACGAGTTCATAGACACCAAACATGACTAGGTTATGTTTTACCTAAGTGGTGAAAAAAAAAATCCAAACTTTGCTAAAAAAAAAAAAAAATTGCGCCATTTTCCGATACTCATAGCGTCTCCATTTTTCATGATCTGGGGTCGGTTGAGGGCTTATTTTTTGCGTGCTGAGATGATGTTTTTAATTATAGCATTTTAGTGCAGATACGTTCTTTAGATCGCCCGTTATTGCATTTCAATGCAATGTCGCGGCGACCAAAAAAACGTAATTCTGACGTTTCGAATTTTTTTCTCGCTACGCCGTTTAGCTATCAGGTTAATGATTTTTTTTAATTGATAGATCGTGCAATTCTTAACGCGGCGATACCAAATATGTGTAGATTTGATTTTTTTTTTATTGATTTATTTTGATTGGGGCGAAAGGGGGGTGATTTAAACTTTTATATTTTTTTTTATTTCTTTCACTTTTTTTAACTTTTTTTTTTTACTTTTGCCATGTTTCAATAGCCTCCATGGGAGGCTAGAAGCAGGCACAGCACGATCGCCTCTGCTACATAGCAGGGATCTGCTGTTCGCTGCTATGTAGCAGAATTGCATGTGTGCTGTGAGCGCCGACCACAGGGTGGCGCTCACAGCTACCGGCGATCAGTAACCATAGAGGTCTCAAGGACCTCTATGGTTACTATTCAGAAGCATCGCCGACCTCCAATCATGTGATGTGGGTCGGCGATGCCGTCATTTCCGGCCGCCCGGCCAGATGCGGTAGTTAAATGCCGCTGTCTGCGTTTGACAGCGGCATTTAAGTAGTTAATAGGCGTGGGCAGATCGCGATTCTGCCCGCGCCTATTACGGGCACATGTCAGCTGTTCAAAACAGCTGACATGTCCCGGCTTTGATGCGGGCTCACCGCCGGAGCCCGCATCAAAGCGGGGCTTATGACCTCGGACGTACTATCCCGTCCGAGGTCAGAAAGGGGTTAATGTTCTATTTATTCTAATCATGGCTTTTTATTTAGATATATCACCAACATTCATCCAGACTTGTTTGGTTTGCTGATTCTTTGCATGCAAACTGTGAAGTGTAGCCACCCAATACAAGGTATCTGATTACATTTGCTACACAGTTTGTAGTATGAAAATGATCTATCTATTTTTCAGAGCTACTATTGGTAACAAATATTACATCTGTAGAATCTGTTGCTTGTGAGCTAATATGCCTATGGGAACCTCGCTGATTCACTGGGGAATCATTTTGGACATATTTGTTGAGTTCAATTTTTCAGACGATTTAGACTAAAATAGGCATTCAAAGATGTTGTCAAGGACTTTTTTAGAAACACATGAGCAAACAGTAACACTGAAATTGTTTAAAAACTCTTGGAGACCAGCAAAATACTTTGTTGCCACATGAGCATCAAGGTGCATATTCTACATAGCCATCTTGCTAACTTCCCTGAAAATCTTGGTGCAGTCAGTGATGAGGAAGATTAACTATTCCACCAAGATTTCAAAGGTCATGGAGGAACAGGATCAGAGTAGGAGATTGGATTTAACCCCTTAATCCCATATGATGTACTATCCCGTCAAGATGACCTGGGACTTAATTCCCAGGGACGGGATAGTACGTCATACCGATTGGCAGCGCTCACGTGGGGAGCGTGGCTGATCGCGGCTGAGTGTCAGCTGACTATCGCAGCTGACATCCGGCACTATGTGCCAGGAGCGGTCACGGACCGCCCCCGGCACATTAACCCCCGACACACTGCGATCAAACATGATCACAGCGTTCCGGGAGCATAGGGAAGCATTGCGCATGGAGGGGCTCCCTGCAGGTTTCCCTGAAACCCTCGGAGCAATGCGATGTGATCGCGTTGCTCCGAGGGTCTCCTACCTCCTTCTCCCTGCAGGTCCCGGATCCAAAATGGCCACGGGGCTGCATCCCGGTCCTGCAGGAAGGTGGCTTACCAAGCACCTGCTCAGAGCAGGCGCTGGTAAGCCAGGAGCAGTGCACGTCAGAACGCTGATCTGACGTAGTGCATTGCAAAGTGTCAGATCAGCGATCTGACCTTGTAACATGATGCCCCCCCTGGGGCAATGTTATAAAGTAAAAAAAATAATATTTAGATGTGTAAAATAAAAAAGTCCTAAATAAAGAAAAAAAAATATTGTTCCCATAAATACATTCCTTTATCTAAATAAAAAAAACAATAAAAGTACACATATTTAGTATCACCGCGTCTGTAACAACCTGACCTATAAAACTGTCCCACTAGTTAACCCCTTCAGTGAACACCGTAAAAAAAAAAAAAGCGGCAAAAAATAACGCTTGATTATCATACCGCCAAACAAAAAGTGGAATAGCACGCAATCAAAAACACACATATAAATAACAATGGTACCGCTGAAAACATCATTTTGTCCTGCAAAAAACGAGCTGCCATACAGCATCGTCAGTGAAAAAATAAAACAGTTATAGTCCTCAAAATAAAGCGATGCAAAAATAATTCTTTTTTCTATAAAATAGTTTTTATCATATAAAAGCGCCAAAACATAAAAAAAGATATAAATGAGGTATCGCTGTAATTGTACTGACCCAAAGAATAAAACTGCTTTATCCATTTTACCAAACGCGGAAAGGTATAAACGCCCCCACAAAAGAAATTCATGAATAGCTGGTTTTTGGTCATGCTGCCTCACAAAAATCGGAATAAAAACTGATCAAAAATTGTCACATGCCCGAAAAGGTTACCAATAAAAACGTCAACTCGTCCCGCAAAAAACAAGACCTCATATAACTCTGTGGACCAAAATATGGAAAAATTATAGCTCTCAAAATATGGTAACGCAAAAAAATATTTTTTGCAATAAAAAGCGTCTTTTAGTGTGCAACAGCTTCCAATCACACAAATCCGCTAAAAAACCCACTATAAAAGTAAATCGAACCCCCGTTCATCACCCTCTTAGTTAGGAAAAAATAAAAAAATAAAAAAAATGTATTTATTTACATTTTCCTATTAGGGTTAGGGCTAGGGTTAGGGCTAGGGTTAGAGCTAGAGTTAAGGTTATGGTTAGGGTTAGGGTTGGGGCTAGGGATGGGGCTAGGGTTAGGGTTAGGGCTAGGGTTAGGACTAGAGTTAGGGCTAGGCTTGGGGTTAGGGCTAGGGTTAGGGCTAGGGTTAGGGATAGGGTTAGGGTTAGGGCTAGGGTTAGGGCAAGGGTTAGGGTTGGGGCTAGGGTTAGGGTTGGGGCTAGGTTTAGGGATGGGACGACATTTACGGTTGGGATTAGGGATAGGGGTGTGTCAGGGTTAGGGGTGTGGTTAGGGTTATGTTTGGGATTAGGGTTAGGGGTGTGTTGGATTTAGGGATGTGGTTAGGGTTGGGGTTAGGGGTATGGTTGGGATTAGGGGTGTGGTTGGGTTAGGGTTTCAGTTAGAATTGGGGTTTTCCACTGTTTAGGCACATCAGGGCTCAATTCCAGCCAATTCTGGGTTAAAAAAGTAAAACAGTGTTCCTTCACTTCCGAGCCCTGCCATGTGCCCAAACTGTGGTTTCTCCCCCACATATGAGGTTTCAGCATACTCAGGACAAATTGCACAACAACGTTTGGTTTACAATTTCTTCTGGTACCCTTGGGAAAATAAAAAATTGAGGGCAAAAAGTTCATTTTTGTGAAAAAATATTATTTTTTATTTTTTTGGCTCTACATTACAAACTTCTGTGAAGCACTTGATGGGTCAAAGTGCTCACCACACATCTAGATAAGTTCCTTAGGGGGACTACTTTCCAAAATGGTGTCACTTGTTGGGGGTTTCAATGTTTAGGCACATCAGGGGCTCCCAGCTCAATTCCAGCCAACTTTGCATTGAAAAATCAAACGACGCTCCTTAACTTCTGAGCTCTGCTTTGCACCCAAACAGTGGTTTACCCCCACATATGGGGTATCGGGGTACTCAGGACATATTGTACAACAACTTTTGTGGTCCATTTTCTCCTGTTACCCTTGGTAAAATAAAACAAATTGGAGCTGAATTAATTTTTTTGTGAAAAAAATTAAATGTTCATTTTTTTTAAACATTCCAAAAATTCCTTTGAAACACCTGAAGGGTTAATATACTTCTTGAATGTGGTTTTGATCACCTTGAGGGGTGCAGTTTTAAGAATGGTGTCACACTTGGTTATTTTCTATCATATAGACCCCTCAAAATGACTTCAAATGTGTTGTGGTCCTTAAAAAAAATGGTGTTGTAAAAATGAGAAATTGCTGGTCAACTTTTAACCCTTATAACTCCCTAACAAAAAAATTTGTTTCCAAAATTGTGCTGATGTAAAGTAGGCATGTGGGAAATGTTACTTATTAAGTATTTTTTGTGACATATGTTGGAGCGCCCCCAAGGGCGGCGGGGTACTCGGAGCTGGGCCCTTCGGTTCTCAAGGGGGGATGTCACGGTGGCTGACCCAGTCCGTGGCCCTAGGGGCGTCCGTTGATAAAAGGGGAAAGGTCTTTAAAGGGATATGTTCATGATGCCACCTGTGGTATTCAGTCAGGGTGACTGGCGCTGCTTAGGGGTCCGCTGGGGTGATGTTATGGCAGCTAGATGGTATACCTTCCCACAGGTGAAAAATGTCCCCAGGGCTTCCCAGTGTATAGGTGGTCGATAGTGAGAGGCACAGTAAAGAACGAGGACACAAGGTTGCAGTCTCTTTACCTTTACTGGAGGCTTCAGTGTCCACAGTCCAGAGCACCGGATCACAGGGTAGGCAGAGTCTGGCCAGTCTGAAGACAAATCCAGAGTTCCCTTATCCAGGTGGAAATCAGTAGCCTTCTTCTAGCGCCTGAGTGTTGTAGTCCCTCCCTGCTGAGCTTCTCGGTGAGATCCTCACAGCTATTGTAGATGTAACGTCTCTTTCTCTCTGTCCCCCTCATGGATAGGATAGGACAGGACAAACCCCGTGTGACTGATGACCTGAGGCTTTTTACAGGGACACTATCATGCCTCGGCCCCCACAAGTTGCCACCGTGCCTCCTGGGTATAAGGTCTGGCAGCCAACGTGGAATTAACTGTCCTGCCAGTCTCTGAAGTAAAGCGTAGAGATCCTTATTCCCTCGGTGTTCTGGCTACCGGCTTCTGCACCTCAGAATGGAGGCAGCCTTTTACAGGGCAGAACTCCTTCTGGTTTCCTCTCCTTTTGCTATGATTTCATTTCTCACTCACTACAAGACAATTCCCTTCTGATGTCTCTTTCTTGGGATGCTGCCGCACGTGGGAAAGGAGCACCTCCGTGGACCCTCATCCTACACAGACCTCAGTCTGCATCTGGCTCCCTCCCTCTCCAGCCAGCTTCTCCCTCTCTTCCTATCCAGACTACCAGTTTTACCTAGTTGTGAGGAGTGCCCTAATAGATAGAAGCATGGCTCCCTCTGGCGGCCTGGAGTGTGAAGTGTGTTGTGTGGTTTGTGATACCTGGTAGGGTGATCTCCTTTATTGCCTTCAGACGTAACACCACTCGCCTTGGTGGAAGAGCAACATTACTGCAATGACTAGGACCCTGGGGCACTGCACATATCTCTGTGATTTAAGGGCATAAAAATTCAAAGTTGGAAAATTGCGAAATTTTCAAAATTTTTGCCAAATTTCCATTTTTTTTTACAAATAAACGCAGGTAATATCAAAGAAATTTTACCACTATCATGAAGTACAATATGTCTCGAGAAAACAATGTCAGAATCACCGGGATCTGTTGAAGCGTTCCAGAGGTATAATCCTCATAAAGGGACAGTGGTCAGAATTGTAAAAATTGTCCAAGTCATTAACGTGCAAACCACCCTCGGGGCTTAAGGGGTTAAATATGATGGCTGACTATTGTTGAAACATTAGGCAAGATTGTCCACAGATGGAAAACTCCAGGAAAAGCTATAAGTGTACATTTCATCTTAACTGCTACCTAATTTTACTACTTGCACACAATTTGACTTATAGTATCTATATATATTTTGTATAAATGAAATAGCTTTAAATAAACATTATATTCAGGTAATTTTTTGCATTATTTTCCATTGTATGTACATTTTGTATGGTTTTGGAGAACAAATGAAAAAGAAAAACGGGAGTCACTTTTGGATTCAGAAGACAAAATTTAGTCAAAAACAAGTGTCAGATCTACCTCAACAAAAATTGTGTTCCCCAGTGTTATCAGTTGACATTTCTACCAAGCAAATTAAAGGTTTTCTCAGCATAGGTTTTTGGAAGGGAATGGTCTCCCTTGTTTGCTGGCTTCTTGCTTGCCAGTGGAGGGGACAGTGATTGCTTGACATTATGGAAAAGTGGCCTGGTTGCAGCACTGGTCTCGACTCTGGAATCTCCAATGCGGCAAGATGAGGTTTGCCTTTGCAGTATCTGAGGAGTACTTATAAAAAGAGCTTGCTAGTGTTGAAAAGAGCATGCAAGTGCTACATTCCTTTGCTAGGAGACTGTCCGTAGTAAAATGAAATGGAGCTTTATATGCAAATATGGTAAAATCTTAAAAGCCTACTTATGAAAAGACAAAACTTAACATTTGATATGAAGGTGTGGACCATTTTTTAAGCCTTTATAGCAGGATAACAAGACATATTTTGCTGATTATCCAGTATTGGGTTATTTTTATTGTTTTTAAATGTTTGTCTCTTATGTAAATAAACTTTTTTGAATAAAATAAAAATATTGCATTTTTCATTTCTTGGTGGTATTCTATATTTATATTGTGGTACATATTTTTCTTTAATCATGATACTTGTCCTTCAAGATAATAAAAAAGAGTATATACTGTACCTAATATTTCATTTGCTTGGCAAAGAGCCACCATTGTAGCAGACATAATCTACAAGGTAATCTATACTGACGTTCATGTTAAAGTTGGGAGACTGCTTTATTCTTTTCAACAAAACATGATAAAAGCCTTTGCACAACTAAGATCCGTTGAGATTTTTTCCCATCCTGGCTTCCTACATGACCGGCATAAATTGACTGTTGAACGTGAGATGTAGACAGGAGAGAGAAAAGCAGAAGGACTTAGCATGAAGTGGAGAATAATTAGGCATGAACAAAGTACATATTTAACCAAAGAATTAACAATATGCAAGTTATGGAGCAGCAGCTGTTACAGTAATTGTCATTTGTGGAGACAGGAATTGTTATCATAATGGATTTTTGTTTTCTTCTTTCCTAAAAAAAGTGTTGTGTTTAACATTGATACGCATCAGCAGCTGTTCATATAAAATCAATGAATTCATCCATTATAAAACTCAGGGAGAATTATCAGTGACCCAAATATTCTGATTTAAAATTAATTTTATTGCACACAAAATAGAGTTTTCAGTCTCTTTGGAACAATTTTCTTAGGAATCAAAACACAAATTCACACATCATTTCTGACAAAGTCTTTTAAAGAAAGGTCATGCTATTAAAAGCTTGCTTAAATATGAGTTTCAATATGAAACCTGCACTAAAGCACAACAGTCCTGAACTTTCTGGAAAAAATGTGAGAAAATTTAACTCAGAAATAAATAATACTAATAAGAAAAGACGAACGTCACAACATTGTTTTTATACTGACGTAATGGTCCGGTATTGGCTCTTGCTATTTGGAATTAAAACGTGCAGTAGAACATCAATGCAATAAAGTTATGTGTTATGTAATATGTTAATATGTACTTCATCGAGCATCCTGGTGCTCGAGACACTTGGTTGGTACTCGATCGAGTATCCGGGTACTTGGGCGTCATGCATAATTTCACACCCCACATGTTTCGCGGCTGATTTTCAGCCACTAAACATGCAGGGATTGCTTGTCAATCACAGAAATGCTGTAGCCATGTTGGCTACAAGCATTACTGTGATTGGCCTGCCTGCCGCATAGCATTATCATGTATATATAAATAAGTCCTGGTGATTAGGGTTGAGCGAAACGGGTCGGCCATTTTCAGAAGTTGACGACTTTTGGCAAGGTCGGGTTTCATGAAACCCGACCCGACCCCTGTGTGGGGTCGGCCATGAGGTCGGCGATCTTCTGAATCTGGTATCGGAATTCCGATACCGAGTTCCGATATGTTTGCAATATCGGAAATCGGTATCGGAATCCATATTTAAGTGTAAAAGAAAGAATTAAAATAAAAAATATTGCTATACTCACCCTCTGACGCGCCCTGGTACTAACCGGCAGTCTTCCTTCCTTAGAATCAGCGCTTGAAAGACCTTCGGTGACGTCGCGGCTTGTGATTGGTCGCGCGACGGCCCATGTGACCACTCACGCGACCAATCACAAGCCGCGACGTCACCGAAGGTCCTTCAAGCGCTGATTCTTAGGAAGGAAGGCTGTCGGAAAGAAGCAGGGCGCGTCCGAGGGTGAGTATATTCTTATTAGGTATATACTCACCCTCGGACGCACCCTGCTTCCAGGGCGCGTCAGAGGGTGAGTATAGCAATATTTTTTATTTTAATTCTTTCTTTTACACTTAAATATGGATCCCAGGGCCTGAAGGAGAGTTTCCTCTCCTTCAGACCCTGGGAACCATAGTAACCCATTGCAATGCATTGGGTTTCGGGTTTCGGCCGACCCTGACTTTTTTATAGGATCGGCCGATTTCACTCGACCCGACTTTTGAGAAAGTGGGTTTTGTGAAACCCGACCTGATCCTATAAAAGTAAAGGTCGCTCAACCCTACTGGTGATGCCATGCTTGGCGTATTGTGCTCGAAAATAGTGTAAGGAGAATTTCTACTGGAAAATGGATGGTATGTTATAGAGTTTAAGCACCTGCTTAAACAGTCTTTTTCAGGGCTAATTCAAATAGATTCTATTCTATAATAATACCGCCCTTAGTCACAATTAGTGTAGGGTTAGCTGGAAGAGTAGGGATAGCATATTAGAGGCATCTAGTCAGGGATTATTGCCTTACGATCCTTGGCGCTGCCATGTACAACCAAAAGGACTTTGAAGGCCAATTTAAATAAATTATATTCTATAATAATACTGCTCTTAGCTGCAATTAGCATAGGGTTAGCTGCTGAAGTATGGAGAGTTTAGTAGAAGCATATAGGCAGGGTTCATTGCCTTACAGTCCTTGGTGCTACTCTGTTAAACCAAAAGTCCATTTCAAGGCTAATTCAAAGAGATTACATTCTATAATAATACCGTCATGACGCTGGACAGGATGGTTCCGCCTCCATCCTGGCCAGTTCAGGTTCTCTTTGGTTTTGGGGCTGCTATTTAATGTTGGCAGTACCCGCATTTAGTGTCGGTGATACCTCTGTATACTTGGTTAGTGGTTTGTTGTGAATTCTGTGGCTGAGTTCACTTCTGTGGTCACAAGTGGTATTGCAGTCTCTGGGCTTCCTCCCTCAGGTGTTTTGGTGAGCTCGTTGGCTGCCTTGCTATTTAGCTCCACCTGAGTCTGTCTTCCTTGCTCCTTGTCAATGTTCCAGTGTTGGATCTGAGCTACTGCATCTTTCCTTGGGCCTGCTGCTCTGCTAGATATGTGCTTCTAGTTTGTTTTCTGTTTTTTCTGTCCAGCTTGCTATTAACTTTTGCTGGAAGCTCTGAGAAGCAAAGGGGTGCACCGCCGTGCTGTTAGTTCGGCACGGTGGGTCTTTTTGCCCCTTTGCGTGGTTTTCGTTTTAGGGTTTTTTGTAGACTGCATAGTTCTCTTTGCTATCCTCGCTCTGTCTAGAATATCGGGCCTCACTTTGCTGAATCTATTTCATTCCTACGTTTGTCTTTTCATCTTGCTAACAGTCATTATATGTGGGGGGCTGCCTATTCCTTTGGGGTATTTCTCTGAGGTAAGTCAGGCTTGTATTTCTATCTTCAGGCTAGTCAGCTCCTCAGGCAGTGCCGAGTTGCATAGGTAGTGATAGGCGCAATCCACTGCTGCTTATAGTTGTGTGAGGATAGATCAGGTACTGCAGTCTACAGAGATTCCACGTCTCAGAGCTCGTCCTATTGTTTTTGGTTATTGCCAGATCTCTGTATGTGCGCTGATTACTGCACGCTGTGTTGCCTGATTGCCAGCCATAACAGTACAAGGAGCCACACCAATGATTCCCAATAGAGGGAAAAAAGAAATCCTGACATCATTTTTTTTTCTTAGCTCTGTCTTCAGTCTTTTTTTTCCCCTAGACATTAGAGTGCTTCAGGACACAGCTGTGGACATGGATATTCAGGCTCTGTGCTCCTCAATGGATAATCTCGTTGTAAATGTACAAAAGATTCAAGATACTATTGATCAGAAATCGATGCTAGAACCAAGAATTCCGATTCCTGATTTGTTTTTTGGTGACAGAACTAAGTTCCTGAGCTTCAGAAATAATTGTAAGCTATTTTTGGCCTTGAAACCTCATTCTTCTGGTAATCCTATTCAACAGGTTTTGATTATTATTTCTTTTTTGCGCGACGACCCACAGGACTGGGCGTTTTCTCTTGCACCAGGAGATTCTGCATTGAGTAATGTTGATGCATTTTTCCAGGCGCTAGGATTGCTTTACGATGAGCCTAATTCAGTGGATCAGGCTGAGAAAAATCTGCTGGCTTTATGCCAGGGTCAGGATGATGTAGAAGTATATTGTCAGAAATTTAGGAAGTGGTCAGTACTCACTCTGTGGAATGAATCTGCACTAGCGGCTTTGTTCAGAAAGGGTCTCTCTGAAGCTCTTAAGGATGTAATGGTGGGATTTCCTATGCCTGCTGGTTTGAATGAGTCTATGTCCTTGGCTATTCAGATCGGTCGTCGCTTGCGCGAGCGTAAATCTGTGCACCATCTGGCGGTATTGTCTGAGAGTAAACCTGAGCCTATGCAGTGCGACAGGACTATGACTAAAGTAGAATGGCAAGAACACAGACGTCTGAACAGACTGTGTTTCTATTGTGGTGATTCTACTCATGCTATTTCTAATTGTCCTAAACGCACTAGGCGGTTCGATAGCTCTGCCGTTATTGGTACTGTACAGTCCAAATTCCTTTTGTCCATTACCTTAATGTGCTCTTTGTCATCGTATTCTGTCATGGCGTTTGTGGATTCAGGCGCTGCCCTGAATCTGATGGATTTGGATTATGCTAAACGTTGTGGATTTTTCTTGGAGCCTTTGCGGTGTCCTATTCCGTTGAGAGGAATTGATGCTACACCTTTGGCCAAGAATAAGCCTCAGTACTGGGCCCAGCTGACCATGTGCATGGCTCCTGCACATCAGGAAGTTATTCGCTTTCTGGTACTGCATAATTTGCATGATGTGGTCGTGTTGGGGTTGCCATGGCTACAAACCCATAATCCAGTATTGGATTGGAACTCTATGTCGGTAACCAGCTGGGGTTGTCAGGGAGTACATGGTGATGTTCCATTTTTGTCTATTTCGTCATCCATTCCTTCTGACATCCCAGAGTTCTTGTCTGACTTTCAGGATGTATTTGAAGAGTCCAAGTCTGATGCCCTACCTCCGCATAGGAATTGTGATTGTGCTATCGATTTGATTCCTGGTAGTAAATTCCCTAAGGGTCGTTTATTTAATTTGTCCGTACCTGAACACACCGCTATGCGCAGTTATGTGAAGGAGTCCCTGGAGAAGGGACATATTCGCCCATCGTCGTCACCATTGGGAGCAGGGTTCTTTTTTGTAGCCAAGAAGGATGGTTCGCTAAGACCGTGTATTGATTACCGCCTTCTTAATAAGATCACTGTTAAGTTTCAGTATCCCTTGCCATTGATTTCTGACTTGTTTGCTCGGATTAAGGGGGCTAGTTGGTTTACTAAGATTGATCTTCGTGGTGCGTATAATCTGGTGAGAATCAGGCAGGGAGATGAATGGAAAACGGCATTTAATACGCCCGAGGGTCATTTTGAGTATCTGGTGATGCCGTTCGGACTTGCCAATGCTCCATCTGTTTTTCAGTCTTTTATGCATGACATTTTCCGTGAGTATCTGGATAAATTCTTGATTGTTTACTTGGATGACATTTTGATCTTCTCAGATGATTGGGAGTCTCATGTGAAGCAAGTCAGAATGGTTTTCCAGGTACTGCGTGCTAATTCCTTGTTCGTGAAGGGATCAAAGTGTCTCTTCGGTGTGCAGAAAGTTTCATTTTTGGGGTTCATCTTTTCCCCTTCTACTATCGAGATGGATCCGGTTAAGGTTCAGGCCATCCAGGATTGGACTCAGCCGACATCTCTAAAAAGTCTGCAGAAATTCCTGGGCTTTGCTAATTTTTTGATAGGTGGACTAGTAAAGTTATCTCTGAACTTCATTGTTCGGTGCTGGCCGGTCATCCAGGAATCTTTGGTACCAGGGAGTTGGTTGCTAGATCCTTCTGGTGGCCATCTCTGTCACGGGATGTGCGTGCTTTTGTGCAGTCCTGTGGAATTTGTGCTAGGGCTAAGCCCTGCTGTTCACGTGCCAGTGGGTTGCTTTTGCCCTTGCCGGTCCCGAAGAGGCCTTGGACACATATTTCGATGGATTTAATTTCTGACCTTCCCGTTTCTCAAAAAATGTCGGTCATTTGGGTGGTCTGTGATCGCTTTTCTAAAATGGTCCATCTGGTGCCCTTGGTTAAATTGCCTTCCTCCTCTGATTTGGTGCCTTTGTTCTTCCAGCATGTGGTTCGTTTACATGGCATTCCTGAGATTATTGTTTCTGACAGAGGTTCCCAGTTTGTCTCGAGGTTCTGGCGAGCCTTTTGTGGTAGGATGGGCATTGACCTATCTTTCTCCTCGGCCTTCCATCCTCAGACTAATGGCCAGACCGAACGAACCAATCAGACCTTGGAAACATATCTGAGATGTTTTGTTTCCGCTGACCAGGATGATTGGGTGTCCTTTTTGCCGTTGGCTGAGTTCGCCCTTAATAATCGGGCCAGCTCGGCTACCTTGGTCTCTCCATTTTTCTGCAATTCTGGGTTCCATCCTCGTTTCTCTTCAGGACAGGTTGAGTCTTCGGACTGTCCTGGTGTGGATTCTGTGGTGGACAGGTTGCAGCAGATCTGGACTCAGGTAGTGGACAATTTGACCTTGTCCCAGGAGAAGGCTCAGCTTTTCGCTAATCGCAGACGCCGTGTGGGACCCCGACTTCGTGTTGGGGATCTGGTTTGGTTATCTTCTCGTCATATTCCTATGAAGGTTTCCTCTCCTAAATTTAAACCTCGTTTTATTGGTCCGTATAGGATTTCTGAGATTCTCAATCCGGTGTCTTTTCGTCTGACCCTCCCAGACTCCTTTTCCATACATAATGTATTCCATAGGTCGTTGTTGAGGAGATACGTGGCACCTATGGTTCCATCTGTGGAGCCTCCTGCCCCTGTTTTGGTGGAGGGGGAATTGGAGTATATTGTGGAGAAGATTTTGGATTCTCGTGTCTCTAGACGGAAACTCCAGTATCTGGTCAAATGGAAGGGTTATGCTCAGGAAGATAATTCCTGGGTTTTTGCCTCTGATGTCCATGCCCCAGATCTTGTTCGTGCCTTTCATGTGGCTCATCCTGGTCGGCCTGGGGGTTCTGGTGAGGGTTCGGTGACCCCTCCTCAAGGGGGGGGTACTGTTGTGAATTCTGTGGCTGAGTTCACTTCTGTGGTCACAAGTGGTATTGCAGTCTCTGGGCTTCCTCCCTCAGGTGTTTTGGTGAGCTCATTGGCTGCCTTGCTATTTAGCTCCACCTGAGTCTGTCTTCCTTGCTCCTTGTCAATGTTCCAGTGTTGGATCTGAGCTACTGCATCTTTCCTTGGGCCTGCTGCTCTGCTAGATATGTGCTTCTAGTTTGTTTTCTGTTTTTTCTGTCCAGCTTGCTATTAACTTTTGCTGGAAGCTCTGAGAAGCAAAGGGGTGCACCGCCGTGCTGTTAGTTCGGCACGGTGGGTCTTTTTGCCCCTTTGCGTGGTTTTCGTTTTAGGGTTTTTTCTAGACTGCATAGTTCTCTTTGCTATCCTCGCTCTGTCTAGAATATCGGGCCTCACTTTGCTGAATCTATTTCATTCCTACGTTTGTCTTTTCATCTTGCTAACAGTCATTATATGTGGGGGGCTGCCTATTCCTTTGGGGTATTTCTCTGAGGTAAGTCAGGCTTGTATTTCTATCTTCAGGCTAGTCAGCTCCTCAGGCAGTGCCGAGTTGCATAGGTAGTGATAGGCGCAATCCACTGCTGCTTATAGTTGTGTGAGGATAGATCAGGTACTGCAGTCTACAGAGATTCCACGTCTCAGAGCTCGTCCTATTGTTTTTGGTTATTGCCAGATCTCTGTATGTGCGCTGATTACTGCACGCTGTGTTGCCTGATTGCCAGCCATAACAGTGGTTGCTGACCCAGGTGACTTGTCCTCAAACGTGTGCCTCTGTGCTTGTGTGCCTTGCTGTTTATTATTTGGTTTGTCCCCTGACTTCTGCCTCTGTATCCTGCTTTTGTACTGCTATGTCTCTCCTGGTTATCTGACCCCCTTGGCTTGTCCCCGTTTACTCTTTGTCTTGTCCCTAGGTACTGGCCGTTCGTCTGGTTTCTGACTCTCGGTTCTCCTTGACCACGTTTACTGTCTTTGCCCTGTGCTCTGCATGCTCAGTGTCCTTCCCTGCACTCACGTGTGGTGGCTCTGCCCCCTGGTCAGGTGATCACTCATTGCCAGGTCCTGTGCTCACTACACTAGTCTTAGGTCCTTGTGCACTGTGTTCCTTCATTTCACGCGCCCCCTTATAGCGCTCCCTGGGCAGTGCCAGTGACACCTTTAGTGTCATTATAAATACTTCTCTTAGTTGCAATTAGTGTAGGGTTAGCTGCTGACACAATGATAGGGTATTAGAGGCATTTAGGCAGGGTTCATTGCCTTACAGTACTTGGGGCTTCCATGTACAACCAAAAGTCATATCATGGTCAATTGAAATAGATTTTATTCTATAGTAATACTGCTTTTGGCAGCAGTTAGTGTAGGGTTAGCTGCTAGAGAAGTGATAGCATACTAGAGACAACTAGTCAGGTATTGCCTTACCCTCCTTGCTGGTGCAACAGTAAAACAAAATTCCTTTTCATGGCTATTTCCAATATATTCTAGTTTGTAATAATACCTCTCTTAGCTGCAATTACTGTAAGGCTAGCTGCTGGACTAGGGATAGTGCATTAGAAGCATTTAGGCAGTGATTATTGCCTTACAGTCCTTGCTGCAGAAAAAAAAATTCCTTTAGAGAGCTATGTCTATTCTGCTCCCTATTACTAACGCTGTTAGCTGCATTTAGTGCAGGGATAGGTGCTGGGGAAGGTATAGTTTTGGATTTGAAGAAGAATAGAAAAAAAGAAACCATCAAATGTATACAATTTTTGGATGAGAATGGTGCACATGAATACACCAGAAAAAAAGCAACACCTAACCCTTGGTTTGGGAAATTGTTGCGTGTGGGTGCTCTCGGGAAAAGTTGTCTGCCTTCTCCCTCTGGCCATCCCACTGCCTCTTCCTGCCTGTTTTGGTGTTGCTGATCCCACCTCCTCTGCAATGCTGTCCTCTCTCTGCATAGTAATTTGTAAGGTTGGATCAGTGACCTCATCATCCACCACCTCGTTTTACACTTCTGAACTCTGGTCCTCCTCCTGGCTTGTTGACTTTACAACATCACTTGTTGGCAACTGTGTCTCATCATCATTGACCGCTTGAGACACTAATTACCATTATGCTCAAATATTTGGGCATCTATTCACTACACATGATTGCCTCATGTTTCTGAAATGTGCGGGGCATGAGGCTGGAATCAGTGAATGGAAATATATGGACTCGCTCCTTGGAGTGTCCGAGTGTGGGATCACTTGTCTCCTGTGATTCGCCATGGCTGGAGGAATGAGAATCAGGTTGAGGATTACTGTATGTGGTCCAGACACTTGACTAATGAGACTGGACAGTGTGAAAAACCAAGTGATGCTGAGAAACATATCTGAAACATTATGTGCCATCCAACTGAGGGACAAGAAGCTAGGTGTTGTGGATGACCGTGTTTGTTGTGCTACCACCTGCAAACTGTATGGTGTTATTTTTTAAGTAAAATATGCAGTCCCCAATATGAATTTAGTGTGAGGGCCGCCAACTGGCATTTCAAATTTTTTTTCGAAAGGGCCACCTGATGGCTCTTCAAAATTCATGACTGAGGGCTTCCTGATGGACCTCCAAAATGTATGACGGAGGGCCGCCTGATGATCCTCAAAACATTTATAGAGCAGGCTGCATGATAACTCTTTTGATATGGTGTTGGAGGACAACAAGAATAATAATAAACCATGAACCGTATACCCTTTTTGGGGTGGGAAGTGGTGCATGGAAATACACCAGAAGAAAAAGAACATTTGAATTACATTTATGCTGTTTTCCAATGGTGTTGAGAAGTCTTAACCAATACAGGCCTTGTTCATTTTGAGATCAGTCATCGTGTCAGCATTTTCAGTTGACAGGCAGATGCGCTTATCAGTTATTATGCCCCCGATGGCACTAAAAGCCCACATAATCCACTTAAGCAGGGAGCGAGCATTGACTGTGGCCTGCGAGCTTCAGATATGCCTCAACTGCATGTAAAATAAAAATAAAAAAAATAAAGATGCATTCACACAATGGGAGAAAGGCCCAAATGCACCTCTTATGGGAATAAATGGACAAAGGACTTGCGGTGCTATTTTCCCAAAATGGGTTGGAGAAGTTTCCCTGTTACAACTCTACCAGCATCACTGCATGGCCTACCATCCCTCACACACCATCTTACTCACTGCTCCATGTCATTTTGTGATCTCTGTCTGTTGCCGGCTCCATGTTCTGTGTCTCTTACTCTCTGCTTGCTTCTTGGCTGTGTGCATAGGGGGCGGTGCCATAACTCTCTGGTTCTTATGGAATCAGGGTGCACCTGTCTAATGTGTTCCTGACTAACTACCAAAGGCCTCTAGTATTTAGGGCAGCTCCACCCTGTGGAACTTGCCTGTCCAATGTGTTAACTCAGTTAGTGTCTTGCTACTGAGCTGCCAGATCTTGCTCTGTGTTCCTCATTCTCTGGAGGCTCTACTCCTAGCTTTGCTTGGTTTTTCTTTGTCTGCGCTCCAGGAGGCTGTATATCCTGGTCTCAGTGTCTTTGTTCTAGCCTTGCTTTGTACTTGTCTGTTCTTCCTCCAGGATGCAGAAAATCCTGGTCCCTGTGTCTTTGTTCTTGTACCTTGTCTCGCTCCATTACCTTGTCTAAACTCTGTCCTACCTCTGTCTCTTTGTCTGTGGCTTCTTTCCCTGCTGTTTCTTTCCTTGTGTCCTCTCTGTTTGCCTGTGCTCCGTACTCTTGCAGCTCTGCTTATGCTCCGCACTCTTGCGGCTCTGCCTGCTCAGTACTCTTCTGACTTTGCCTGTGCTGCTCTCTCTTGCAGCTTTGCTTATGCTCCGCACTCTTGTGGCTCAGCTTGCACTGTACCCTTGTATCTCTGCCTGCTCTGTACTCTTGCGGCTCTGCCTGTGCTCCATACTCCTGCGGTTCTGCTTCATTCTGGTTCTACTGCTGCAGAATCTCTTGCTGCTCTACAGCTCTTATCCGCAGCCTTGTGGTTCTCCTCCTGTGTGAACAGGTCTCATCCTGTTCCTTCATACTTCATTTCGTACCTGCACCTCCTGTGTGAACAGGTCCCAACTAGTGATGAGCAAATATACTCGTTACTCGAGATTTCTTGAGCATGCTCGGGTGTCCTCCGAGTATTTTTTAGTGCTCAGAGATTTAGTTTTTCTTGCCACAGCTGAAAGATTTACATCTGTTAGCCAGTATAAGTACATGTGGGGGTTGCCTAGCAACCTATTTTATCCAAAAATGTTATCCTAAAATTGTATATTGCTCCCATGTATTACTAATGTTATGTTTTGTCTAATAAATTTGCACAAGTCTGAGGTGATGTCATTCAAGGAGACATTGAAAGTTGGTGCCACCAACTTCAAGGAGAAAGAGAGGAAGCGATGACGTGATGGGAAATTATGCTTCTATTGTGGAGATCCAGGACATTGGAAGAAGGACTGCCCCTCTTGTCCATCGAGTAACAAGCTACAGAGTCTGGACGATGATCTAGGAGGTCATCCAGACTCCCAGGTACCATTTTCATGATTTCAATAGGTTTTGTTAGAGGTGGAACTGTGTTATGGAGGTGTTTTTGCATCCACTTCAGCATTTGTAGACTGTGGATCTTCCATGAACTTCATTGACTCTAGTCTGGTGTCCAAGTTAAAGTTAGGGACAGTTAGGCTAGAGACTCCCATCCATAATCTTTGCCATTGATAAGACACCGTTGGCTCAAAATGTCCTTAAGTTTGTCTCTGAGGAGTTCCTCCTCAAGGTGGGTTCCTTGCACCAGGAACGAATTTCATGTTATGTTATGAATAATCTTCCTGCAGGACTGGTGTTGGTTTTCCCCTGGTTGCAGAGGCATTATCCTGTTATGACTGGGGATCTCGTGATGTTGATAAATGGGGTCCTAATTGTTCCAATGGTTGTCTTTCTGCTGCTTTTTTGTCTTCCATTAGTCAGGAGGGTATTCCGGAGTTCCTGAAGGACTTTGGGGATGTGTTCTCCGAAAAAGAAGCTGAGGTCTTGCCACCCCATTGTCCTTATGATTGTACCATTAATCTTATTCTGGGTTCTATATTGCCCAAAGCCCATTTGTACAATCTTTCTGGCCTGGAACATACTGCTATGAAAAACTATATCTCTGATAGTCTACGCAAAGGTCACATCCGTCCCTCTGTCTCACCTGTGGCCACGGGATTTTTTTTTGCCAAGAAAAAAGATGGTGGTTTACGCCAATGCCTTGATTTCCAGGAATTAAATAAAATTGCGGTGAGAAATACCTACCCTCCCCCACTCATTCCTGATCTCTATAACCAATTGTCTGGGGCTAAGTGGTTTTCTAAACTTGATCTCAGGGAAGCATATAACCTTATCCGCATTCAGGATGGGGATTAGTAGAAAATGGCATTTCTCACCTCCGAGGGTCTGTTTGAAAATTTGGTCATGCTCTTTGGTCTCACGAATGCGCCCGTGGTCTTTCAAACTTCATGAATGATGTTTTCTCTGATTTTATCGGGCTCTTTATGGTTGTATACTTGGATGATATCCTTGTTTTCTCACCTGACAAGGAATCCCACATTAGTAATTTACACGCTGTTCTTCACAGGTTACGGGGAAATTCTCTGTTCGCTAAACCCGAGAAATGTTTGTTTTGTGTCCAGGAGCTTTCCTTTCTGGGGATCATCCTTTCTGCCAATGGATTTCGGATGGATCCTGGAAAGGTACAGGCCATTGCTGATTGGGTGTAACCCAGAGACCTCAAGGGGTTGCAGCGTTTTCTGGGTTTCACCAACTATTATTGAAAATTCATCAGGGGGTTCTCTCAGGTGGTAAAGCCACTCACCGATCTCACTCGCAAAGGGGCTGATTTCAAAGTTTGGGCACCCTTGGCAGTTGAAGCATTTTTTTACTTTAAAGAAGTGTTTTATGTCTGCTTCTGTATTGATTCTTCTGAACCGTTCATTGTAGAGGTGGATGCATCAGAGGTGAGAGTGGGGGCAGTGTTGCTCAGGGACCCGTTACTTTGATTAATTTAAGACCATGTGTCTTTTTCTCCCGGAAATTTTCTCCTGCAGAGAGGAACTATGACGTTGATAACCAGGAGTTATTGGCCATAAAATTGGCTTTTGAAGAATGGAGGCATTTTTGGAGGGGGCAGTTTATCGGATCATGGTGATCACGGACCACAAGAACTTGTCTTACATTGAATCTGCCAAATGATTGACTCCTAGACAGGCTAGTTGGACCCTTTTCTTTTCTCGTTTTCATTTTTCTATCACTTTTCGGCCTGGTTCCAAGAATAGCAGCTGCCTTATCTTGCAGTTTTGCTCCGATATCACCCCCCGAACCTCCTTCCTCCATTCTTCAGCATGGGGTGGTTGTTGAAGGGGTATCCTCTGAATTGGAGCAGGAGATTTGGAAGGCTCAGTCTCTTGCTCCTCCCTCTTTGCCTGATAATAAGCTCTTTGTCCTGGTTCAGTACCGATTGAGGGTTCTCCGGGATTTCCACGATTCTGCTCTCAGTGGACACCCGGGGATCTCAGCCACTCAGAAAGCCATTGTTAGGCTGTTTTGGTGGCCCTCCGTGAACTCTGATATCATTGTGTTTGTGTCTGCTTGTGATACCTGTGCCTGTGCTAAGAGCTCACACAACTGGCCGGCTGGGGAATTGGTGCCATTGCCAATTCCAGATAGACCTTGGACTCATTTGTCCATGGGTTTTATCACCGATCTCCTTCCTTCCAATGGCAAAACTGTAATCTGGGTAGTGGTTGACAGATTCAGTAAACAGGTGCATTTTGTACCTCTGGCAGGATTTCCTAATTTTGAGGCACTATCTAGGTTGTTTGTTGAGCACGTTGTACGGCTGAATGGTGTGTCTTTGAGTGTGGTTTCCGATAGAGGGGTACAATTTGTGTCCAAATTTTGGAGGGCATTTTATAAAAGATTGGGTATTTGTTGACCTTCTCTGCTTACCAGCCTGAGACCAACGGTGAAACGGAGAGGACTAATCAGTCACTGATCAACAGATCTTGAGGTGTCTTGTTACTTCTCAGCAGGATGATTGGTGTTCTTCATTGCCCGTGGCTGAATTTGCATTTAATAATCAGATTAACCAGTCCATGGGCACCTATCAATTCTTCTGTAACTATGGTTTTCACCCCAAAATTTTTGGCACATTTTCTAGGCTGGATTCAGGATGTCCAGGGGCTGATACGGCAGTGCAACAGTTGGGGGAGGTGTGGAGGGAGGTCCAGAAGAACATTGGGAAGGATCAGGGCAAACAAACTTTTTGCTGAAAAGCGATGGTCTGTCAGACCTATATTCCTGGTAGGAGATAAAGTGTGGTTGTCTACTAAGAACATTCGTCTACAGGTTCCTTTTGCTAAGCTAGGTCCCAGGTTTATTGGTCCTTACGAGATCATTGAGGTGGTCAATCCAGTTGCCTTTCATTTACGGCTTCCTCAGTCATTCGGATCTCCAATGTGTTCCATAAATCCCTTCTTAAGTCATTTGTACCATCTTCCACTGGGCCTCCATCCCCTCCGCCTCCTGTCTCTGTGGATGGGCAGACCGAGTTTGAAGTAGAATGGATCGTGGATTCTCGCATGGTCCATAGTTCATTTCAGTATTTGGTCCATTGGAGGGGTTATGTGTTGTGAATTCTGTTGTCAAGCTCCCTCCTGTGGTCATGAATGGTACTTCATCTGGTTCTGTCCATGGGCTTCCTCTGGTGGCTGTGAGTGGAGCTGCTGCTTCTGAGTTTCCTTCCACAGGTGACGAGGTTAATTCGTTAGCTGGCTGCTCTATTTAACTCCACTTAGATCATTGCTCCATGCCACCTGTCAATGTTCCAGTATTGGTCTAGTTCACTCCTGGATCGTTATTGTGACCTGTCTTCCCAGCAGAAGCTAAGTTCCTGCTTGTTTTTCTTTGGTTTGCTATTTTTCTGTCCAGCTTGCTATTTTGATTGCTGTCTTGCTTGCTGGAAGCTCTGGGACGCAGAGGGAGCGCCTCCGCACCGTGAGTCGGTGCGGAGGGTCTTTTTGCGCCCTCTGCGTGGTCTTTTTGTAGTTTTTTGTGCTGACCGCAAAGCTGCCTTTCCTATCCTCTGTCTGTTCAGTAAGTCGGGCCTCACTTTGCTAAATCTATTTCATCTCTGTGTTTGTAATTTTCATCTTTACTCACAGTCATTATATGTGGGGGCTGCCTGTTCCTTTGGGGAATTTCTCTGAGGCAAGGTAGGCTTTATTTTTCTATCTTTAGGGCTAGCTAGTTCCTTAGGCTGTGATGAGGCGCCTAGGGAGTGTCAGGAGCGCTCCACGGCTATTTCTAGTGTGTGTGATAGGATTAGGGATTGCGGTCAGCAGAGTTCCCACGTCTCAGAGCTCGTCCTATATTATTAGTAACTATCAGGTAATTCCGTGTGCACTTAACCACCAGGTCCATTATTGTCCTGACCACCAGGTCATAACAGTTATGGTCCTGAGGATCGATCTTGGGTACCGGCGCGATCTGTCCATGCCGATCGATTGGTCCGGGTATTTCACGCACGTTATCCTGGGAAACCTGGGGGTCCGGTGGCCCCCCTTGAGAGGAGGGTACTGTCATGATCTGTTCCAGGGTTTATTCCTGTTTGCCCTTTTTTTGGCGGATAACGTCAAGGGTTAACTTTGCTCTGCCTCATTCTGGGTTTGGGTTTGCTATTTAGCTCCCATGAATCTTGCTGGCAGTGTCAGCTAAAGTTCTGCCTTCGGCAAGTGAACCTGACTCTTGTAACCCTTGATTTGTCCTGCTGTGATGCCTGACTTGCCCCATGTCTGTTGTCTTCCTCTATCTGCCCTCTTCCCAGCGTTTCTCTGTTTCTCGGTTATATTATCTGGTTTCTGATTCTGCCTGTATTCGGACTTGTTTCTGCTTTCTGTCTTTGCCTTATCTGCTTTCGACCATTGCTGAACTCCCTGGCTTGCTCCTGAGCACGTATACTTCTTACTCCTTTTTGTACTTTGCATCTGAACGGTTTCTGACTCGTCTTGCTTGACCACTCTCTCGCCATTTGGTAGCACCTGTGCGGCTGCTCTGTGGATTTCTCTGTGTACGCAGTCTCACTTCCCTCTTAAGCTCCCTCTGGTGGAAATTGCGTTACACTGTACTGCAGAGCTTGACAGGCTCATTTTGAGTTTGCCAAAACACATGTGGGAGACTCCCTAAATATATGGAAGAAGGTGCTGTGGTCAGATAAGATCAAAATTTAACTTTTTTGCCACTGAGGTAAATGCTATGTCTGGCGCCAAACCAACACAGCTCTTCACCCCAAGAACACTATCCCCATAGTGAAACATAGTGGTGGCAGCATCATGCTGTGAAAATGTTTTTGGGCAACAGGGACAGGGAAAATGATCCGAGGCGAGGGGAATATGGATGTTGCGAAATACAGGGATATTCTTGAGCAAAACCTTTTTCAGTCTGTCAGTGACACTGAAGTTTTCATTTATTTTGTCCTATGTTTTGTTTAGTTCACAATAAAAAGAAAACCAAATATTGACAGTTGTAGGCATGTTCTTTACATGAACTGATGTAAACCCTCTAAAAAAACAGTGACATTCCAGTTTGTGAGGTAGTGCTCAACCACTGTATATGCAATATGTAATTTATAGTTTTGATATTGAATGGTTGTTTGACCGTTGACTGTAAATCCCTAGTGTAACTGCAAGAAGTGAACTCTTACATAGAGACAGATGATGCAACTCCTATGGATCTATGCAATGAACTCTCAAGCTTACTGACAGTCATAAGGATACCTGTATTTTCTTGTGAAGGAGATCTCATGGAATACAGGTTTTTATTTTTACTGCTTATATTGACTTTTATAAGGGTTGAACAAATCCATAACCATGGTGGTGTCAGGAGGAAGAAAACATTTCATCAGTTTACAGATTGAATAGGAGCATGTAATTTGAAGTGCATTAGGAAACAGTGATGTCCCAATGCAAATATGAGATAATAAGCAGATTTTCTGTGTAATATGGACTAGGGTGTCACAAAGTAAGTGACTATAGTGAAGCAACAGCAAGGTATAATAGTCATAGTGGAGTTATGGTACATGAATTACAATCATTGAAGTTGTAAGGGGTAACGATGTGGCAAGGCTCATTAAAGGGTCAATATTGACTTTTTGGTTTGCTACATCCTATATGTGGGATGAAGTTTAAGTCTTCTTCCTTTCATTATAAATTTATTTTCATATTTGAAGTCTTAGGAAAATGTTCTACTCATTTAACTTGATTTGATGCTGAGTTTGCTTGGAGAATCTTACTACATCAACATCCTCACAGCGTACATTATTACATTAAAGCAGGTAATTAATCTTTTACTTTACTATTTTAAAAGGAAACTGTCACCACATTTGATCGATTCAGCTTATTAATATGGGCATACAAGTTATAGTCTGCTGAAAAAAGTGATCCCTGTATGCCTCTAGGATGATGTCTTGTTGTTTAAAAATCACCTTTTATCGCTTAATGTAAATTAGTTCTTCCAGGCTATGGGGATTACTCTGCCTGGAAGATAACGCTGCCTTCTCACTTCTTTATCCTATCATTCTCCTCCCCTATCGTCACTGTGTCCCTGTGATGTCAGGTGTGTGGCCGAAAATCATGTGACAGTGCATTCTGACTGCCGTTGCTCTTCTTCACTGTTCCACCCTTGTATGGGAATTGACTTTACGTTTGTTCAGTGCAGGCACCAGAGAGTCACTGTAACTTCCATTCCTAGTGTTCTCCAGGGAAAAGAAAAAGTGCAGATGGCATGTTTACTATACAGGGCAGGAAGAAGGAAGTCGGGAAGTCTATAACCTGTATGCCCATATTAATAGGTCAGATCGATCAAATGTGATGACAGGTTCCTTTTAAGCAGCTGAATAAACCCAGGTACATATATATTTTTATAAGGTAAAGTACTTACAGGTGGCCCAGGTGGTCCAGGTCTGCCTTGAGGACCTTCGTTACCCTGCAAGAAAGGAGAGAGCGTTTAGAAGCTGAAAAGAAGCTGATTTCTAGTACCTGGCAGTGACTGCAACCCATTAAACTAAGCGGTGCTGGTATACAACCTTTGGAGTAAATAACATGATCACGCGGGTGCTGGGTGTTAATCTGACACAGATTACCAATCACAAGAATAGATCTTAAATATTTTAAGTAATATGTAGAAACCATAACATGTTTAATTATGCCATAGAAATACCCTGTGACAAAGGTGGTTTAGTGGGTAAACTAAGAAGACATGATTTTGTTTATTCCAGGTCTACAAATCACAAGCAGCGGTAATGTAATGGACAGATATAATTGCTTTACTATTTTAAATGAATACTAGAACTCAGCATAATAAATACATTTAGTTAAAAGTAAACTAAAAGATAGAATAAAACAGAAATAAAACCACACACCTCTCTGATCCCAATTATGCCAACATAAATTAAAAAGTCTCATAATCAAGGCAGTCATGCACATTAGACTAACACTGAACATTGGCTGAACCCACGGATATCTTCGGATTTGACTACTATTGTCGGGCAGTGGCTCTCTCATTGTCAATGCTCCTGTATATAGAAGAGCCTGGTGAGACAACTACTGGCCGAAAGATCGGCTGTACCGTTATTTGGTGGACAGCATTCTAAAATGTATGAAGACATTAGAATGTAACATTCTAAAAAATAAACTTTTGCTCAGAAAGAGTTAAATTATTGTTTCTGAAGAAATATTGTTGTTTTTTTTCTGTCAATTAATAGTTTCTCTTTCTGGAGCTTAAACAGAAAAAAAGAAACACAACATAGATAAATATGTTGTACAAATCTAAACAAAGTTACAACAACAATTAAATGAAATTAATGATGTAAACAAGTTATGTTACTTGCAATCGTTATTGCTACTGTTTTCTGGTTGCTGCTTCTTCAATACAACTTCTGTTTACTTCCTTAATACATTTTGTATTTTTTAAATTAAGACATGACTTCTGATCTATACCTTTTCTCCTTTGACCCCCGGAGGTCCTGAATGTCCAGTTCGCCCAAAATGCCCCTGTGAAAAGTAAAAATGTGTAAATTGTAAACAACAATAAAAAGAGCTTTCAGCAATACATTTGCTTTGGAATCTTGTACTTTCGAGGTCGCCCTAACTCAATTAAGTCTCCCAAGAAGCATCTTCTCTTCTTTGACTAATAAAACAGCTGCATCCTACTGATAAGCAAACAAACTGAGAGGATACAATGATTTTAGTGGTTGCTTTTTCACCTTGGCAGATCAAATGTAAAGACCCTACCTGGTGTATGTTGATACAGTGACACATTCATTTTGCTGCTTCATTTGAAATCTACATTTCATTATCAATTTATTTTGAATAAATATCTGCACAGAATTTTGTGCATACAGAGCAGATAGAAAGTATGAATCACAGCACATTATATGGAAAATAAATCATATCCTGGAATACATAGTGACGGAAAGCTTAAGGGTAACACTCAGCACTGTGAACATCTAAAATCTCAACCAAACGTCAAAGATAAAAACTTTTAATTAAACTAATTTGCATAGAGATCTCTGAAGTTGTGTTTGAATAAATGTTTTTCAAAATAAAAGGATAATATGAGTTTTAGATATATCATAAATGAAATATTCATACTACAATCATAAAAAGACCTTCCGACCCACAATACAAAATTCATAACAAATGCATAATGCATAGGTAAAAAGGCTGGTACCCTTTTTAAATATATTTGTGCACTTCCTCTGCTATTCATTTTTGTAAAATTGCTGCCAGATTTTCAGACTATTGTACCTACAGTAGTTAGTCTGAGACTGCTCCCCAATGTTCCATGAAGAAACATGGGGAGAGGGGTGGGCTCAGGTTACTCTACGCACAGTGTGCTTTCATAGTTTGGAACACTCCCCCTGCTTTCGCATGGACAAACCAAAGCGTAGGATGTGTCTCTCAGGCTAGATTTGGCACTTTGTGCAGAGCGGTGTGTGAGAGCTGAGAATGAAAAGATGACTGGGAATGAGAGGAACCGACCAAAAAAGATTAAAAAGCAGAGTATTAGATATTTTAACTATGCGTAATGCATTTATTGTAAACTGCCGAGTTTTTTTATTTCTATTTTGCAACCTCCAGTCATGGCGAAAGTTTTGAGATTGACTCAAATTTTAGTTTTCACAAAGTTTTTTTCCTTCCATTTTTATAGTTGCATTAATTTGCCTTAGCTCAAGATTGTTACAAAGAGTAAAAATCGTTGTGAAAAGTGAAAAGTCGTTCTTTGCCATGACAGTTAATGTAATCACACAAAAAAAGATACCAATGTATCTCACCCTGCCACAAAATGACCTACTTACATAATTTTGGTGATCTTGCTAGATCAGGAGAAAGTGCTATCACAGCTTATATCACTCTGTCATGTTGATCTATATATATAATTGTCTAAGGGTTTTTCCGTCTGTCTGTCTTTCTGTCTGTCTGTCTTTCTGTCTGTCTGTCTGTCCTGGAAATCCCGCCTCTCTGATTGGTCGAGGCCGCCAGGCACAACGGGCACAGCGACGATGATGTCATAATGGTTGCCATGGCGACGATGATGTCATAAAGGTTGCCTCGACCAATCAGCGACGGGCACAGCGACGATGATGTCATAATGGTTGCCATGGCGACGATGATGTCATAAAGGTTGCCTCGACCAATAAGCAACGGGCACAGCGACGATGATGTCATAATGGTTGCCATGGCGACGATGATGTCATAAAGGTTGCCTCGACCAATCAGCGACGGGCACAGTCTGCCGCGAATTCTGGAATCATCATTGTCCATATACTACGGGGACATGCATATTCTAGAATACCCGATGTGTTAAAATCGGGCCACAATCTAGTTGTATTATAAAAGCTGACTAATTGCTTTAAAAGGAGACTAGTGCTTGAAATAATTGTTAACCAAGGAAACATACAGTCATTATTGCTTTGCATCAAAATATCTTTACAGACTTTACAAGCAAGGACATTGCTGGTTGTAAGATTGTCCTTAAATCAACCATTTATAAGACCATCAAGAAATTCATAGACAGTGCTGTGTAATAAGGTTTCAGGGTGGCCACGGAAGACCATAATTATGTCCTAAAGCATATTCAACTACATGAATTTGTTCAACACCAGTGCATAGCTTGTTCAGAAATGGCAGCAGGCAGGTGACAGTGTATGTGCATGTCCAGTGTGGTGAAAACATTTAGAGGCTGGATTGGTGTTAAGAAAACCATTCGAGAAGCTACTTTTCTCTTAGAAAACAATTAAAGACAGATTGACACTTTATAAGAAGTACAGATTGGACTCCCGAGGATTGGGAAAAGATTTTTCTCAAGGACCTTTAGTGTTACAATGGAGAAGCATCGCTGACCCCCGATGATGTGACGGGGGTCGGCGATGCGCGCATTTCCGGCCGCGCGGCCGGAAGCAGTAGTTAAATGCCGCTGTCTGCGTTTGACAGTGGCATTTAACTAGTTAATAGAGGCTGGTGAATCACGATTTCACCCGCCGCTATTGCGGGCACATGTCAGCTGTTCAAAACAGCTGACATGTCCCTGCTTTGATGCGGGCTCACCGCCGGAGCCCGCATCAAAGCGGAGCTTCTGATCTCGGACGTACTATCCCGTCCAAGGTCAGAAAGGGGTTAAAGGGAATCTGTCAGTAAGATCAACTCTCTTAAACTGTCTATATAGGCATAGAGTTCATAGGAAGGTGAATAGAATTATACCCTGACATCTGAGATCCCATGGCTTATTCCACAGAAATCATTTTTTTATACGTAATTGAGCTGTTAAGATCTATGGGCAGGGCATAGAGAATAAGCATCAAGAGCTTATTATTAATTAAAGGGGCATTACCAGAGTGAGACATGTAATTAACAAGGTACAGTAGAACTGAACATTGTCTAATTGCAAACTTATTTGCAGCTTTCACTGCTCTACTGTACTGCAATACTGACAGCCTATGAGATGGTATCTGAAGCACTGAGAGGACACCTGCGGATGTGTTTAACCCTGCTGTTCTGTTCGGTCTGGGGAGACCTATTTTGAACTTTGGTATTTTTTGGGGTGTTCAAGATGCGGTTCTGAAACTTGTGGTTGATTGACTTAAATGAGGATGGGTCGGTCGGCCACGGGTTTCAGAGCCGCATCTTGAATATTTTAAAGAATATTGAAGTTCAAAGTCGGTCATTTTTGACCAACAGAACAGCAGGGTTAATGCTGCAATATGTCAGTTATAATCACACACAGCTCTGCAGTGAGATCAGGAGAGCGGTTGAAAATAAGTTCTGTATGCAGATTATCTGGGGGATCAGTGTCCGCTCCATAGATCTTAACAGCTCATTTATATAAAAGAAAAGTGTGAATTTCTCTGTAATAAGAAATCCCATTGCAGATTTCAAGGTATCATTTTATTCATCTTTCTATGACCTACAAGCCCATATAGACAACTTTATAGGATTGATTGGACTGATAGATACCCTTTATTATGCCTTGTAACCTGACACTTCATGGTGCAGATAGTCCAGCTTATCTTGAGCAAGATGAATTTAAGCATTTTTTTTATTTTTTCAAATGGGGAGAAAGAAGCAGATTTCTCTCATGAGACATTTAACAAAGTTTCTAATATAGGCTTATATTATTCATTTCTGCAAAGGTTGTTGAAAATATAGAACCCAGTTAATAAATTAACATTAAAATAAAGAAGGATAACTGTAAGATTATTAACCCATTACTTGCCAAATTACAATTTTTACAAGTACGGATTTTTCAGAAAAGGGCGTCCCAATATCCAATTAAAAATGACAATGACATGATTTCCTATTTTGAAAACATTCATTTTACAAACACAACACAAAAAATTGGACCTAATTATAAAAATTATAAAATCTTAGTTGCTAGAAGCTAAAGATTAGGTGTCCCAGAAAAAGGACATTGGTAGATAATGGGTTAACATGTTGTTTATATGGAAAAGGGCAATCTAGCCGTTTTATGCTATGCATATCACCAATGAAAGGGGATAAGCAGCAGCTTCCTGTTCGGTGAGTGGAAGGAATCATGGATATGGAAGTACATAGTGGAAAGGAGCCACAGTCCTAGTAAAACATTTTAAAAATCATGGGAGTTGAGTTGATCCATTTTTCAGCAACGACATATCCTAGCAATAAGCCATCCTTTCATGTCATGGGAATATTAATGCAAAGTTAATAAATACTTTTGGACTGAAAATAGATTTTAAAAGTTCAGGCAGTTGACTCTTATCCCTTCACTAGTGTTCTAAAACGTCAATGCACTTTAAGCAGTAAGCATAAGATTATGCAGCTGTGGTGCAGGGGAGCTGACTGCCCCTATAGCCAGTCTAAGCTAAGAATGGGTTATTACCATGTTTACCTTCATCTCTCTATACATAGTGCTGAACTGGCGCTGTGTATATAAATTAGGCAGCACTTACCCTGCTTTCTTCTCTGAACCCAGTGAACATGTTATCACTAAGTATAGTGAGAAAACAGGAGCTGCTGGGTCATAGGAAAGAGACAGCTCTGCTATGCAGCCAGGAGGCTGAAATCTCCATGTAGCTGTGGTTAATATAGCTGTCAAAACTACAAGAGAAATCAGCAAAAAAAGGATTAATTGATATGTTAAAATTCTCCTCCAATGGTTTTTAAGACCTTCTGACTGGGGGGGCCGAGTGAATAAAATAAATTAAAAAACAAAAATTAAAAAAAGCAAAAATAGCAAAAATAAAATATAAAAGTAGGAAAAATAAATTAAAAGAAACACTGGAAGTATAACATGCTGTTTCTAGCCCCATTCCCATAAAAATAGTATGTCCAATAGATAAATTAATTTTTACAGAGAGGTAAACGCAGCATAAAATAGTTTTAGTGGTAGTAAAAAAAAATTAATTAAAAAAATGCAAAAAATAAAAAGGCATTATTATTATTTTTATTATTATTAGTAGTGTTGAGCATTCCGATATTGCAAATATCGGGTATTGGCTGATATTCGCGGTATCGGAATTCCGATACTGAGTTCCGAAACTTTTGCAATATTGGATACCGGAATCGGAAGTTCCCATAATGCAATGAGCCAGTTTGATTTAATTCAGCCAATGAGGAATCATTAGAAGTGTGGGCACACCCTATTCTGCATGTTAGGCATGTAACTACTGGCATGGCTATGATTGGCTGCTGAAATGATGTCATGATGCACTATAAAAGCCACCGCCGCCATTTTGGGTTCACTCTGCTGTGAATTCAGTTAGGGACAGAACGCTGCTGTTCTGACTAAGGGATAGTTTGAGATAGCGATTTGCTTCATTGTGCTTTACCCAGGCTAATGTAGCAACCACTGTGTGAGAACCTTGTTTTTGCCTTGCAGCGCTGTTCACGGCTGTCTGCAAGGTCTCTGTGTGAGTGCAGCTCACGCTGTAGTCTGTTCTGCAGCCAAAGCTGGTTGTAGTCAGCTCAGCGTGCGTCACTGCCTCATGCAGTTCCATTAACCTTTTTTCAATTAGTGCTGCCTGCTGCACATTTATCTTGATTTATCCTATTGGTGGGTTTCTATCCATATCCTGCCAGATTGCGGAAAAACACTATATAGGAGTACATAGAGGAGACTTTCTGCAGCCTTGTGCCCTGTAGCCCCAGCCAGATTAGTATTAGCCTATTTTGGAGCCTCATCTATTGCATTGTAGGTTACCTTTCTGCATTGTAATCGCTACAAAAAGTTTGTGATACTATCGATTTTACATCTTTGGGCACATCCAGTGTCTTTTTGTGAAAAAACAAAAAGTTAGTAAAGTTCACCAAACACTCCACTTTACAGTTGTGTAGGCCACATTAGCTCATATTAAAGTCTAGTCCACACTTTATAAAATTAGTGTTTCTTATACATGGATGGATGGCAGCTAATGAATCAACTTCAATTAGTGCCACATTCTCTCAGGCACAGAGCACTGAAGAGCACCCATCTGTCTCTTCACCACCTGCCCAATTTCCCAGGCAGTCAGAGAGCACAGGACAGGAGCCATCTCTACTTCTGTTCTCTGAATCTCTTGGCTTGGAAAGAGGGGGCCAGCCAAACAGCAAATGGAAGAAGAGGCAGTATGCAGTGATGCGCAACTGCTTTGTCTCTCTGAATCTGAAAAGGTGGGAGGGCCAGTGCCTCCGGTCAGCACACCTCAGTACGCATCTGATGATGAGACTCAGGTGCCACTTTCTGGTGCATACTGTGCTGCCAAGATTACCCAGGAGAAGCAGTTGTTGGAGAGGGTAGTGTAGATGATGAGGTCCTTGACCCATCATGGCGTGAGGTACAGGAAGGTGGTGGGAGCAGCTCTGAGGAAGAGATTCCCCGAACGGCCCAAAAAGGTGGGAGAGGGAGGGGGAAGACTGCGTTGCCTGTAGCCTCCACTTCGGTACCCATTAGGAGCATGCCTCTTTCAAAACCCAAAATGGGCGCTCCCAAGACTTGCAGTGCCTGGTCCTTTTTTGACAGAGTTGCAGATGACATTTGCTTTGTCAAATGCAAGCTGTGTCATCAGAAAGTCAAAAGAGGGAAAAGTGTCAGCAACCTCAATACCACAAATATGTGGAAACATGTGCGGATCAAGCATGTGGTGGAGTTACAAAAACACACTGAAGCCCTAGGCCAACCTACAGCAGCACCTACCACCTCTTCAGCTCATGTTGTAGCCTCTTCCTCCAGCTCACACACAGCTGGTTCGGCTTCCTCACATAATCGCCATGGAAGAACCTCTGGCACTGTTGGACAGAGACACAGCGTAATTCCACCCACAGCACCACGTTCCCTGTCATCCTCACACTCCCAGGCCAGTCTACAGCCATCGGTAGCACAGGCATGGGAGAAAAGGCGCCCATACTCGGCAAACCACCCCCGAGCATAGGCTCTGAATGCTGGCATTGCAAAATTACAGTCCCTTGAAATGCTATCATTCAGGCTGGTGGAGACTGGCACCTTTCGTAACTTCATGGCATTGGCAGTCCCACAAGACAATGTGCCCAGCCACTTTTGTTTCAGCAGGCAAGCCGTCCCTGCCCTGCAAAAGCATGTGGAGGCAAAAATTAAACATGCGCTGCTAAACACCGTCAGTAGCAAGGTCCACCTGACCACTGATGCTTGGACCAGTAACCATGATGCACTGCTGCCCAAGGTCCGCCTAGAGTGCGCTCACTTGCGGCGTTCCAGCATGGCAAGATCGCGCATTGCAGCTCTGCAGTGCCAATTCCGCCTTCCGGAACATCGCATCATATGTGACCTGCAAACCAGGTCGAATTCAACGTTACATATGTTGGAGCAGCAGGCATCAGTAATGGAGTACCTGCTGCATCAGGCGCAAACAAGTCGCACTGCGTGCCCTTCACACTTCACCACCACTGAGTGGGCATCTATGAAGGACATCTGCCACGTTTTTCGTGCCTTCTATGATTCCACACGGATGGCGAGTGCAGATGATGCGCTACTCAGCATGACTATCCCCCTTATCTGCCTGCTTGAAAAAACACTGCAAGCACTAAGGGAGGAGGTTGTGGAAGAGGTGGAGGATGAAGATTCACAAACACCATCTGCTTCTAGACAGTCTGCGCAACATGGTTCCTCACAAAGGCCTAGGCAGGGAACACTTTGTGAGGAGGAGTCGATGGAGGAGGAAGACATCTGTCCAGAGGAGGGAGTTACACAATGCTCTAGTAGTCAGTATGTAGAGTGAGGGTGGGGTGATGCAGAGCAGGCAGAGATGATGCCTCAAGCAGGGGACAGCGTTTCTTGGCCAGTTGGCAGTCTGCAGCACATGGTTGATTTCATGCTGCAGTGCCTGAGAAATGACCGCCGCATCGCCCACATGATTATTGGGTGTACACCCTCCTAGAACCTCACTACCAGGACAACTTACAAAGCCTCATAACACCGTTGAACCGGGAGCGTAAAATGCGGGAGTACCAAGACACACTGTTGCATTCCATCATGTTCTCCATTCCAAGCGAGAGCAGTGCTGCAAGTGCATTACAAAGCAGATCAGTGCATTGAGGCAGTGGAGTAAACTGCACAACGAGGGAGCAGAAACAGCGCCTCAGCACAAGGCAAGACCAGTATGGCCCAAATGTGGCAAAGTTTTGTGTCCCCGCCACAAATGTCTACACCATCACAGATGGCTCCAGTCAGCAGAAGCAACATTTCCGTCAGTCGGTGACAGACTACATGTCTTGCCCTCTCCGTGTACTCCCAGACGGCTCTTGCCTCTTAAAGTTTTGGGTCTCTAAGCTGGATACATGGCCAGAGCTTAGCCAGTATGCATTGGAGGTGCTGGCTTCTAGTGTATTATCGGAATGCGTCTTTGGTGCCGCAGGTGGTGTACTAACAGACCGTCGCATGCGACTATCCTCCGATAACATTGACCAGCTAACTTTTCTGAAAATGAACAAGGCCTGGATCTCACAGGATTTTGCCACTCCTCTTCCAGATTAAATAATTGGTTGGCAACAGTATGCAGGTCTCCTGTTGTGTTCATGTTTCTACCAACTGAACTGTAATACCTGGGCTCAACACTGCCAGTTGCTGCTCAGAAGTGCCGTCTGCACAGTCAACACATGACCCAGTGTTATTGGGTTTCAGTAACGTCAGCTGATCCCCTGCTGTGTATCCGGCAATTTCTCCTGTTCCATCCACACTCACTCTTCAACAGATATTAAACTTGCTCCAATTAGGACTCAGCCTACACTCTGCTTCTCCTGGATTCCCTGGACTCCAACACCGCCAGTTGCTGCTCAGAAGTGCCGTCTGCACAGTCAACAGTTGCTCCTCTGTTATTGGGTTTCAGTAACGTCAGCTAATCCCCTGCTTTGTATCCGGCAATTTCTCTTGCTCCCTTCACACTCACACTACAACGGATATTAAACTTGCTCCAATTAGGCCTCAGCCTACACTCTGCATCTCCTGGATTCCCTGGGCTCCAACACCGCCAGTTGCTGTTCGAAAGTGCCATCTGCACAGTCAACAGTTGCTCCTCTGTTATTGGGTTTCAGTAACATCAGCTGAACCCCAGTTGTGTATCCGGCAATTTCTCCTGCTCCCTCCACACTCAAACTACATCAGATATTAAACTTGCTCCAATTAGGCCTCAGCCTACACTTTGCTTCTCCTGGATTCCCTGGGCTCCAACACCGCCAGTTGCTATTCGAAAGTGCCGTCTGCACAGTCAACAGTTGCTCCTCTGTTATTGGGGTTCAGTAACGCCAGCTGCTCCCCTGCTGTGTATCTGGCAATTTCTCCTGCTCCCTCCACACTAAGACTACAACAGATATTAAACTTGCTCCAATTAGGCCTCGGCCTACACTCTGTTTCTAGCATTTACCCTGGGCTCCAACACTGCCAGTTGCTGCTCAGAAGTGCCGTCTGCACAGTCAACACTTGCTGCCATGTTATTGGGGTTCAGTAATGTCAGCTGATCCCTTGCCGTGTATCTGGCAATTTCTCCTGCTCCCTCCACACCCACACTACAACAGATATTAAACTTGCTCCAATTAGGACTCAGCCTACACTCTGCTTCTCCTGGATTCCGTGGGCTCCAACACTGCCACTTGCTGCTCGGAAGTGCCATCTGCACAGTCAACAGTTGCTCCTCTGTTATTGGGGTTCAGTAATGCCAGCTGCTCTCCTGCTGTGTATCTGGCAATTTTTCCTGCTCCCTCCACACTTACACTACAACAGATATTAAACTTGCTCCAATTAGGCCTCGGCCTACACTCTGCTTCTAGCATTGACCCTGGGCTCCAACACTGCCAGTTACTGCTCAGAAGTGCCGTCTGCACAGTCAACACTTGCTGCCATGTTATTGGGGTTCCGTAATGTCAGCTGATCCCCTGCTGTGTATCCGGCAATTTCTCCTGCTCCCTCCACACTCACACTACTACAGATATTAAAGGGAACCTGTCCCCCCAGGCGTTTGTAACTAAAAAAGCAATCTTGTGCAGCACTAATGCTGCATTTAGACAAAGTGGACTTTTAGTTATGCTCCTTGCACACGCTGAACTAAACACTTATAAAATGTGCCCCCTCATACCTTCTTAATGAGACGCAGCACAGCCGTCATTCATACCCCCTTGGTGCCGGGCACCGCCTCCTAAGCACATGCCATGGCGATTAGGGATCAGCTGACGCCACACAGTCTGAAGAATGCAAGAGTGTGCAAAGCAGTCATCAAAGCAAAAGGTGGCTACTTTGAAGAATCTAGAATATAAGACATATTTTCAGTTGTTTCACACTTTTTTGTTAACTATATAATTCCACATGTGTGAATTCATAGATTTGATGCCTTCAGTGTGAATGTACAATTTTCATAGAATACAGAAAAATCTTTAAATGAGAATGTGTGTCTGTACTGTATATCTCTGGCAACAATTAAGAAACCACTGCAAAATGTTCATTGTGTCTGATTTTTCTCTTTACAGGTCAATTTTTAAATACAATGTAAATTTTTCATTTATTCTATAAACTTCTGACAACGTGTCTCCAATTTCCAAGCGATAATTTTTGTATTGTAAAAAACCCAGTGCTTTCAGACCTCAAATAATGCAAAGAAAACAAGTTCATAATCATTTAGAAACAACAATACTAATGTTTCAACTCAGGAACAGTTCAGAAATCAATATTTTGTGGAATAACCATGATTTTTAATCACAGCTTTCATGCTTGCATGCTTTCCACGAGTTTTTCACACTGCTTCTGGCGCAAAAATGTAAACAGCTCTTTGATGTTGATGGCTCCATCATCCTCTTGATTACATTCCAGAGGTTTTCAATGGTGTTCAGTAGGGTTGAGCGAAACGGGTCGGTCATTTTCATAAGTCGCCGACTTTTGGCAAAGTCGGGTTTCATGAAACCCGACCCGATCCTTGTGTGGGGTCGGCCATGCGGTACGCGACTTTCGTGCCAAAGTCGCGTTTCAATGATGTGAAAAGCGCCATTTCTCAGCCAATGAAGGTGGACGCAGAGTGTGGGCAGTGTGATGACATAGGTCTCAGTCCCCACCATCTTAGAGAAGGGCATTGCAGTGATTGGCTTGCTTTCTGCGGCGTCACAGGGGCTATAAAGGGGCGTTCCCGCCGACCGCCATCTTACTGCTGCTGATCTGAGCATAGGGAGAGGTTGCTGCCGCTTCGTCAGAAGCAGGGATAGCGTTAGGCAGGGTCCATTAACCCCCAAACCATTTGTGCTGTAGCGATTTCCACTGTCCAACACCACCTTTTGTTTGCAGGGACAGTGGAGGCTACATTTTTTTTTCCTCAGCGCTGTAGCTCATTGGGCTGCCCTAGAAGGCTCCCAGATAGCTGCATTGCTGTTTGTACACCGCTGTGCAAACCAACTGCTTTTTTCAAAGCACAAGTCCTGTTGCTCCTTCCTTTCTGCACAGCTTCCTTGTTTGTTTGTCCACACTGTTGACTTTTTTTGTGCAGCAGTCCACTCCTTGTTATTGCTGCCTGCCATACATTGCTGAGATTACTGCAGGGAGATAGTAATTGTAGGACAGTCCCTTTTTTTTTTTTTTGTTTCGTTATATCTCTTCAAGCCACTTTCTGCCACAGAAATTATACTCTAATACAGTGGCCCAGATTTATTCACTAGCCTCCCTGAAGAAGAAAAGAGTGCAGATTAAAATTGGCAAATCTGTATCAGTGGCAGTCCTGTGTGTGGCACCTGTCTCAAATTGTGTGCCACATTAAACCTAGTGTGTAATACTGGGTCATATTCCTTTTAAATTCTCCCTGAAAAAAAAATAGTGGGAGATTAAGATTGGCATTTCTGCTTCAGAGCCACTCCTGTGTGTGCCACCTGTCTCAAATTGTGTGCCACATTAAACCTAGTGTGTAATACTGGGTCAGATTTCTTTTAAATTCTCCCTGAAAAAAAAAATAGTGGGAGATTAAGATTGGCATTTCTGCTTCAGAGCCACTCCTGTGTGTGCCACCTGTCTCAAATTGTGAGCCACATTAAACCTAGTGTGTAATACTGGGTAAGATTTCTATTAAATTCTCCCTGAAAAAAAAATAGTGGGAGATTAAGATTGGCATTTCTGCTTCAGAGCCACTCCGGTGTGTGCCACCTGTCTCAAATTGTGTGCCACATTAAACCTAGTGTGTAATACTGGGTCAGATTTCTTTTAAATTCTCCCTGAAAAAAAAATAGTGGGAGATTAAGATTGGCATTTCTGCTTCAGTGTCACTCCTGTGTGTGCCACCTGTCTCAAATTGTGTGCCACATTAAACCTAGTGTGTAATACTGGGTCAGATTTCTTTTAAATTCTCCCTGAAAAAAAAATAGTGGGAGATTAAGATTGGCATTTCTGCTTCAGAGCCACTCCTGTGTGTGCCACCTGTCTCAAATTGTGTGCCACATTAAACCTAGTGTGTAATACTGGGTCAGATTTCTTTTAAATTCTCCCTGAAAAAAAAATAGTGGGAGATTAAGATTGGCATTTCTGCTTCAGAGCCACTCCTGTGTGTGCCACCTGTCTCAAATTGTGTGCCACATTAAACCTAGTGTGTAATACTGGGTCAGATTTATTTTAAATTCTCCCTGAAAAAAAAAATAGTGGGACATTAAGATTGGCATTTCTGCTTCAGTGCCACTCCTGTGTGTGCCACCTGTCTCAAATTGTGTGCCACATTAAACCTAGTGTGTAATACTGGGTCATATTCCTTTTAAATTCTCCCTGAAAAAAAAATAGTGGGAGATTAAGATTGGCATTTCTGCTTCAGAGCCACTCCTGTGTGTGCCACCTGTCTCAAATTGTGTGCCACATTAAACCTAGTGTGTAATACTGGGTCAGATTTCTTTTAAATTCTCCCTGAAAAAAAAAATAGTGGGAGATTAAGATTGGCATTTCTGCTTCAGAGCCACTCCTGTGT
This sequence comes from Ranitomeya imitator, assembly GCF_032444005.1. Classification (NCBI taxonomy): domain Eukaryota; kingdom Metazoa; phylum Chordata; class Amphibia; order Anura; family Dendrobatidae; genus Ranitomeya; species Ranitomeya imitator. The sequence goes on from NC_091286.1 coordinate 367,845,715, forward strand.
GTGCCACCTGTCTCAAATTGTGAGCCACATTAAACCTAGTGTGTATTACTGGGTAAGATTTCTATTAAATTCTCCCTGAAAAAAAAATAGTGGGAGATTAAGATTGGCATTTCTGCTTCAGAGCCACTCCGGTGTGTGCCACCTGTCTCAAATTGTGTGCCACATTAAACCTAGTGTGTAATACTGGGTCAGATTTCTTTTAAATTCTCCCTGAAAAAAAAATAGTGGGAGATTAAGATTGGCATTTCTGCTTCAGAGCCACTCCTGTGTGTGCCACCTGTCTCAAATTGTGTGCCACATTAAACCTAGTGTGTAATACTGGGTCAGATTTCTTTTAAATTCTCCCTGAAAAAAAAATAGTGGGAGATTAAGATTGGCATTTCTGCTTCAGAGCCACTCCTGTGTGTGCCACCTGTCTCAAATTGTGTGCCACATTAAACCTAGTGTGTAATACTGGGTCAGATTTATTTTAAATTCTCCCTGAAAAAAAAAATAGTGGGACATTAAGATTGGCATTTCTGCTTCAGTGCCACTCCTGTGTGTGCCACCTGTCTCAAATTGTGTGCCACATTAAACCTAGTGTGTAATACTGGGTCAGATTTGTTTTAAATTTTCCCTGAAAAAAAAAAGTGGGAGATTAAGATTGGCATTTCTGCTTCAGAGCCACTCCTGTGTGTGCCACCTGTCTCAAATTGTGTGCCACATTAAACCTAGTGTGTAATACTGGGTCAGATTTCTTTAAAATTCTCCCTGAAAAAAAAAATAGTGGGACATTAAGATTGGCATTTCTGCTTCAGTGCCACTCCTGTGTGTGCCACCTGTCTCAAATTTTGTGCCACAGAACATATACTGTATGAGAGTGGGCCACATTTCTTCAATATTCTCCCAGAAAAAATAAAAAGGGGGAGATTTGAATTGTTAGTGTCTGCATCAGAGTCATTCCTGTTAGTGGCATATCTGTCTGCCACTGAAGCTGTGTACTGTTATACATTGGGCCTGATTTTCCCTGCAGTCTGACCCACCTATAAAGGGATATATAAGTCCAACAGAAGTTTGAGTTCACCTTGTAACTGGGTTTACAGTAACAAACACCATTAGTTTGGTTACGTTTTTCAAACAATGAGGAAGTCTGGTGGAAGAGGTCGTGGCCGTGGGCGGTCATTGCCAGCTGGTAATGATGGTAGTGGTGGTGGAGCATCAGGTGGTCGTGGGAAAAGCAATATAGCACCTAAGTCTCGAGTTGTTGAGCCAGGTTCGTCATCTGGCTACATAAGGCCTCGAACGCTCCCTTTTCTGGGAGTAGGAAAACCGCTTTTAAAGCCGGAGCAGCAAGAACAAGTTTTGGCTTTCCTTGCTGACTCAACCTCTAGCTCTTTCGCCTCCTTCGCCTCCTCTTCTGAAACTGCTAAATGTAAAAGCAGCGCGTCGTTAGTGGATGTTCACGGTCAGGGACAAGTCGCTTCCTTGTCTTCTTCACCAAGAACAACAGAGAAGGATGCATCAGGCGACACAACGGGTTACTCCATGGAGCTCTTTACACATACCGTTCCTGGGTTAGAAAGTGAAACAGTTAACAGGCCATGCCCATTACAAGTTGAATCGGACATGGAGTGCACAGATGCACAGCCACAGCCAGATTACTATGCTGTTTCTTTGACTCAGACCACAACATTGCCCTCGCAGTGTACTGATCCAGAATCAGACCCTGATGAGACTATGGTGCCCCGTCACGAACGCTATACCACCGGCTTACACGGTGACACAGACGAAGTTGCACACGAGATAGAAGAGGAGGTCATAGATGACCCAGTTGTTGACCCCGATTGGCAGCCATTGGGGGAACAGGGTGCAGGCGGCAGTAGCTCTGAAGCGGAGGAGGAGGAGCCGCAGAAGGCATTAACATCGCAACAGGTTCCATCTGCCAGGCCCGTATCTGGCCAAAAACGCGTGGCAAAACCAGTTGTAGGACAGCGTGGACATCCGGTTAAAGAAGCTCAGTCTGCAATGCCTGAAAAGGTATCCGATAGTAGAAAGAGTGCAGTCTGGCATTTTTTTAAACAACATCCAAATGATCAGCACAAAGTCATCTGTCAAAAATGTTCAACTACCTTAAGCAGAGGTCAGAATCTTAAAAGTCTAAATACAAGTTGCATGCGTAGACATTTAACCACCATGTATTTGCAAGCCTGGACTCACTACCAAACGTCCCTTAAGGTTGTAGCACCCTCGGCCAATGAAGCTAGTCAGCAACGCTACATCCCTTCCCTCACTGTAAGGCCACCATTTCCCGCACCACCTGCAGCAAATGTGCAGATTTCGTCGCCAGGCCAAAGCAGTCAGGGAATCACCAGTTTCGTAGTAGGAAACCCTGCATGTAGGGCACCAGCAAGAATACCATCTCCAACCCTCTCTCAGTCTGCCATGTCCACCGGCACACCCGCTAGTTCCACGATCTGCAGCTCTCCAGTCCAGCTCACCCTACATGAGACTCTCGTTAGGAAAAGGAAGTACTCATCCTCGCATCCGCGTACACAGGGTTTGAACACCCACATTGCTAGACTAATCTCATTAGAGATGATGCCCTACCGGTTAGTTGAAAGCAAAGCTTTCAAAGCCCTGATGGACTATGCAGAACCACGCTACGAGCTACCCAGTCGACACTTCTTTTCGAGAAAAGCCATCCCAGCCCTCCACCAGCATGTAAAAGACCGCATCGTCCATGCACTCAGGCAATCTGTGAGTACAAAGGTGCACCTGACAACAGATGCATGGACCAGTAGGCATGGCCAGGGACGTTACGTGTCCATCACGGCTCACTGGGTTAATGTGGTGGATGCAGGGTCCACAGGGAACAGCAATATTGGGACAGTTCTGCCTAGCCCACGGTCTAGGAAACAGTTGGCTGTAGGCGTTCACCCCCCTCCTCCTCCTCCTCGTCCTCCTGCAGAAGCAAGAGCTTGTCCACAGACCGCAGTCGCACGAGCACTCCATCCGCAGCTGCCACTGTTGCACACGAGGTGTCCCATTATGGGACACCTAGTGGCAAGCGTCAGCAGGCTGTATTGGCAATGAAGTGTTTGGTCGACAACAGACACACTGCCGAAGTTCTGTCCGAGTTCTTGCAGAAAGAAACTCAGTCATGGCTGGGCACTGTACATCTTGAGGCAGGCAAGGTAGTGAGTGATAACGGAAGGAATTTTATTGCTGCCATAGCCCTTTCACAACTGAAACACATTCCTTGCCTGGCTCACACCTTAAACCTGGTGGTGCAGTGCTTCCTGAAAAGTTATCCGTGTTTACTCGACCTGCTCCTCCAAGTGCGCAGACTTTGCTCGCATATCCGCCGTTTGCCCGTGCACTTCAGCCGTATGCAGAACCATCAGTGGTCTTTGAACCTTCCCCAGCATTGCCTAATCATCGACGTTGCAACAAGGTGGAACTCCACACTGCACATGCTTCAGAGACTGTGCGAACAGAGGCATGCTGTTATGTATTTGTGGGAGGATACACATACACGGGCAGGCAGTTGGATGGCAGACATGGAGTTGTCAGGTGTGCAGTGGTCGAAGGTACAAGACCTGTGTCAAGTCCTTCAGTTTTTTGAGGAATGCACACGGCTGGTTAGTGCAGACAACGCCATAATAAGCATGAGCATCCCCCTAATGCGTCTGCTGATGCAAAGTTTGACGCACATAAAGGACCAGGCGTCTGCAGCCAAGGAAGTGGGAAGCCTTGATGACAGTCAGCTAGTGTCTGGTCAGGGCAGTCTACAGGACGAGGTAGCGGGCGAAGAGGAGGAGGACGAGGAGGATGATAGGGATGAGTATTTTTTGAATGAGGAAGCTTCTCCGGGGCCAATAGAAACAGGTGGCATTGCAAGGCCGGGTTCAGGTTTTTTGAGCGACACAAGTGACGTAGATTTGCCTTAAACTGCCCCTCAACCCAGCATAACCTCAGATTTGACAACTGGAACTTTGGCCCACATGGCGGATTATGCCTTACGTATCCTCAAAAGGGACCCACGCATTATTATAATGATGACCGATGACGATTACTGGTTGGCCTGCCTCCTTGATCCTCGCTATAAAGGCAAATTGCAAAATATCATGCCACATGAGAACCTCGAACAAATATTAGCAACCAAAAAAGCAACTCTTGTAGACCGTTAGATTCAGGCATTCCCAGCACACAGCGCCGGTGATGGTTCTCACACGAGCTGCAGGGGGCAACAGGGCAGAGGTGTTAGAGCTGCACAAATCAGAAGTGGCATTGGACAGAGGGGTTTTCTGACCAGGTTGTGGAGTGATTTCGCAATGACCGCAGACAGGACAGGTAGTGCAGCATCAATTCAAAATGACAGGAGACAACATTTGTCCAGTATGGTTACTAACTATTTTTCATCCCTTATCGATGTTCTCCCTCAACCGTCATTCCCATTTGATTACTGGGCATCCAAAATAGACACCTGGCCTGAAATGGGAGAATATGCATTGCAGGAGCTTGCTTGCCCAGCAGCTAGTGTGCTATCAGAAAGAGTATTCAGTGCTGCTGGTTCAATATTGACCGAAAAAAGGACTCGTCTGGCTACCCAAAATTTTGATGATCTAACCTTCATTAAAATGAACCACTCATGGATTTCAAATTATTTTGCCCCACCTTTCCCGGCTGACACCTAGCTTTCCTATAAAAAGGTCTTGCTTGTGGACTCGTCTTACTGACTTTTCCATTCTCTTAATTTGCAGCAGTGGTTTGTCCAGCATACAACATGTTTACACCTCCCTAAATGGGCTAACTCCCCCCACGGGGCCGTGGTCGCGCCACTTGGCGCAAGCACCTGTGAGAGTGCCGTTTGTCTGAAGAGGTGGGTGTGCCTGCTTTTGGTCGACGGCACTGCAACTGGGTCCCTCATAGTACAATAAAGTGTCTCTGGCGGTGGTGGTGTGCACCCGTCAGACACACCGTTGTAACATGAGGGGCCCTGGGCCTGTACTGCCGGCCACAAGAGAGTTCCCCCCCAGCTCAAACAGTGCTCTACCACTTGCATAATTATCTCTCACAGCTCCACCAATGTTTAGTCTATGCACTGACATCCTTCAATGCCTGGCACTGACAATACCAATTTGTTGACATGTATGATGCTAGTTAAAATAGTCAGGGTCAGTGTCCTATATTGACACCAGTAAATACTTAGCGCCAAATTACGATGTTTGAAACTCAGCAGAGGAACCCACCCCTGTATCTAAGTATGCCACCCTTTTGTTTTTTGGTTTTGTTGTTTTGCGAGACATTAACATCTATTTATATTTTGGGAGTACTAACTGTGTCAGACACTCCTTCCAATCGTCCTCCGCTGACCACACCAATGCTGCCTGTGTACATCTGCAAGATAATTCAAACTGCTTTGAGCCTAATTTTTTTTGTTTTAGGCCTACTAAGTCTGTCTGCGGTCCCTCCTTCCAATTGTCCTCCGCTGAACACAACAATGCTGCCTGTGTACCCCTGCAAGATAATTGAAACTGCCTTGAGCCTAATTTTTTTATTTTAGGCCTACTAAGTCTGTCTGCGGTCCCTCCTTCCAATTGTCCTCCGCTGAACACACCAATGCTGCCTGTGTACCCCTGCAAGATAATTGAAACTGCTTTGAGGCTAATTTTTTATTTTAGGCCTACTAAGTCTGTCTGCGGTCCCTCCTTCCTTTTGTCCTCCACTGAGTACACCAATGCCGACCGTGTACCCATGTAACTTTTTGTCAGCCTGCAGTGAGCCTACTTTGTGGTGTAAGGCCTACTAGCAGTGTCTGTCTGCGCCACTTAATGCAGCTGTCCTCCTCTTTAAAAAAAATGGCGGATTTTCAGCTTATCAGAATTATAAAACTGCATTGGGGCCACAAGTTTCGTTGTGGTCTACATACTGAGTCTTCCGCTCCAAGGTGTTCTCTCTGTTGCCTCTCCTTCGCTTCTATCTTGAAGCTCTTGTTAAGTAGTTGCTGAAACAACACTGCATTAGGCCTACAAGTTGGGTCTGGGTTGTAGAGACGATGTCTGCCGCTCCAAGGTGTTCTCCAGCTTGCCTCTCCTTAGCTTCAATCTTCATGCTCTTGTTAAGTAGTTGTTGAAACAACACTGCATTAGGCCTACAAGTTGGGTCTGGGTTGTAGAGACGATGTCTGCCGCTCCAAGGTGTTCTCCAGGTTGCCTCTCCATAGCTTCAATCTTCATGCTCTTGTTAAGTAGTTGTTGAAACAACACTGCATTAGGCCTACAAGTTGGGTCTGGGTTGTAGAGACGGTGTCTCCCGCTCCAAGGTGTTCTCCAGGTTGCCTCTCCATAGCTTCAATCTTCATGCTCTTGTTAAGTAGTTGTTGAAACAACACTGCAGTAGGCCTACAAGTTGGGTCTGGGTTGTAGAGACGGTGTCTGCCGCTCCAAGGTGTTCTCCAGGTTGCCTCTCCATAGCTTCAATCTTCATGCTCTTGTTAAGTAGTTGTTGAAACAACACTGCATTAGGCCTACAACTTGGGTCTGGGTTGTAGAGACGGTGTCTCCCGCTGCAAGGTGTTCTCCAGGTTGCCTCTCCATAGCTTCAATCTTCATGCTCTTGTTAAGTAGTTGTTGAAACAACACTGCATTAGGCCTACAAGTTGGGTCTGGGTTGTAGAGACGGTGTCTCCCGCTCAAAGGTGTTCTCCAGGTTGCCTCTCCATAGCTTCAATCTTCATGCTCTTGTTAAGTAGTTGTTGAAACAACACTGCATTAGGCCTACAAGTTGGGTCTGGGTTGTAGAGACGGTGTCTGCCGCTCCAAGGTGTTCTCCAGGTTGCCTCTCCATGGTATTCTCCAGGTTGCCTCTCCATAGCTTCTATCTTCTAGCTCTCGTTAAGTAGTTTTTGAAACAACACTGCATTAGGCCTACAAGTTGGGTCTGGGTTGTAGAGACGGTGTCTCCCGCTGCAAGGTGTTCTCCAGGTTGCCTCTCCATAGCTTCAATCTTCATGCTCTTGTTAAGTAGTTGTTGAAACAACACTGCATTAGGCCTACAAGTTGGGTCTGGGTTGTAGAGACGGTGTCTCCCGCTCCAAGGTGTTCTCCAGGTTGCCTCTCCATAGCTTCAATCTTCATGCTCTTGTTAAGTAGTTGTTGAAACAACACTGCATTAGGCCCACAAGTTGGGTCTGGCTTGTAGAGATGGTGTCTCCCGCTCCAAGGTGTTCTCCAGGTTGCCACATAATCGAAGCTGCATAGAGCCTATTTTGTTATTTTAGGCCTACTAAGTCTTTCTGCGGTCCCTCCTTCCAATTGTCCTCCACTGAGCACACCAATGAAGACCGTGTACCCATGTAACCTTTTTTAAAGCTGCGTCGAGCCAACTTTGTGGTGTAAGGCCTACTTGCAGGGTCTGGCTGCGCCACTCAATACAGCTGTCCTCTTTAAAAAAATGACCTGCAATTATCAGGTTTTCAGCCTATTGGAATTTTAAAACTGCAGTATTAGTTTGGTTGGGGCCTACTAACAGTGTCTGCCGCTCCAAGGTGTTCTTCTGGTTGCCTTTCCTGACCTTCTATCTTCAGGCTCTTGTTAAATAGTTGTTAAATGGAACAACTGCATTTGGCCTACTAGTTGGGTTGGGGCCTACTAACAGTGTCTGCCGCTCCTTGCTGTTTTCCTGGTTTCCTGTCCTGAAATTCCATTTTCAGGCTCTCGTTAAGTAGTTGTTAATGTTAGACTGCATTTGGCCTACTAGTTGGGTTGGGGCCTACTATCGGTGTCTGCCGCTCCTTGATGTTCTCCTCCACTGAACAAACCAGTGCCGCCTGTTTACTTCTGTTACCAATTTTGAACTGCATTTAGCCTACTTACTGATTTGGACCTACTCCCTGTGTCAGCCTCTCATTACAGTTGTACTCCACTGAACAAAGCAATGCCCCCTGGTTAGTCCTGTTACCAATTTTGAACTGCATTTAGCCCACTTTATTCTTTGGGCCTATATCTGTGTTTCCTCCTCATCCTGCCCATTGCCCAGCCAGTGATAGATGAGTCTGCTGGTACATTGACCCATAACGCAACATTCCCCGTGCACGCTACACAGCAAGATTGTGACCCTGCTGAATGTCAGGTTCCCCTTCCCGCATACCATACCACCTTACACGGGGACAAAGAGGAAGGTGCAGATGAAAGTGCAGGTTCGGCCCCTCATAGTACGCAAAAGTGTCGCTGCCGGTGGGAAGCGCCCCCACCGTGCAAACACACCACCGTACTTTGAGGGGCCCTGTGCCAGTGCCAATGCCAACGAGTGGGCCCCCCCTGCTTGCTCAGGATCACAGCACTTGCAAAGTTGAAATACTTACCTCTCCCTGCTCCACTGCCGTGACGTGGTCCAGATTTCCTGGGCCCACTAAATACTTGAACCAGCCCTACCCCCCACAACTTTAGCCAAATGACCCCCAATTTTCAATGCCTTACTATTATTATAAGGTAAATTAAGATTGACAAGCTTCAGTAACAAGAATGTATGTTTTTGCCATTAAAATGGGCACTGTACATGTTTTCCTGGCCTCCACTCACTGCCGACTATGCTCCCCCATTGACTTGCATTGGGTTTCGTGTTGCGGTCGATCCCCGACTTTTCGTGATAATCGGCCGATTCCACTCGACTCGACTTTTGAGATAGTCGGGTTTCACGACACCCGACTCGACCCTAAAAAACTAAAAGTCGCTCAACCCTAGTGTTCAGCTCTAGAGATTGGGCTGCCCATGACAGGATTTTGATGTAGTGGTCCCTTAATTTTTGCCAGAGCTGTGTATAAATATATATATATATATATATATATATATTTATTAACACTTAAATATGGTAATGACATTGTGCTGCTAAAAAGTCTTGCTCTACTGTGGGGGCTGCCTCACTCATCTTGGTTAATTTGTAGAATAATGTGTTAATCTCTACTGCCTGATATTCTTTTTACCCTCTGAATTGTAAAGTACTACTATATAAAAATGAATGGTTACTATTTGGAGCTACAGTATTTTTTGGCATAGAATTTAATAGTGCACACATTATGTAGAAAATGTTAACCACTTGAGCATTTGTTAAATACAATTTTTACAATGTATTCCTTCCCATTACTTGCTTTATTCTAAGAATGTTCTAGGGAAAAACAAAAGAAAGTTTTGACTTTGACATTAAATGATGGTCAAAGATCCTTTGCAGAGAGTACATTTTAATGGCAGGTAAGAACATCAAGGACATTTTATGAAACCTCTCTCTCTAATGCATTTTCCATTGTTAATCTGTTTAGTTAGGATGGAGTATGCTACTGTACTATACCAGGCTCACTGCAATGTGATTCCATTAGAGAGGTAAATAGGGAAGCAAAGTTAAAGGCATTATTTGTACTGGAGGAAGACATTTCACATACAGAACTCTCTAACCTTTCATTTAATCCTAGTTTTCAGGAGACAAGAATGTCCCTAGACTCTAAATCTGAACTAAAAGCAGTTTTTCTTTTCAGCTTTTGTAGCAGTGCAATTTAAAGTGTCTCTAGGCATTATGTGTGTTCCCTTTAATGTTCAGTTCTATTTTTTAGGGGGTAGATAAAATGCATGTGTGATACACCACATTTTAAAAGGCTGGATTATTTTTCTCTTCTCTAGGTGTTAAAATGAATAGATATTGAACTCTTTCTGTATAAGAAGAGGTTAATAATAATTAATGTGCATTATAAATGCTTTGTTAACATGTTTGTGCATAAAAAAAAATCTCACTTGGCAAATGTCTGGTCAGATTTAAATGAAACCAGAGATCACCTATAAGGGCTCATTCCACTTGCAATGAAATTGGACAAATGCAATCGGATAAAAAAATCAGATTGCATTCAGACCAATGTCATTCTATGATTGTGTGTTCATCTGCATTTTTTTTTCCAGCTCATATCGCATCACGATCAGACTGGAAAAAAGTTGCAGCATGCTGCGATTGTAATCGGAAATCATATGGCACCCGCAACAGAAGTCAATGGGTGAGAGAAAAAAATCACACAGCACTCAGACGATGCGAGTGATGTCTGATTTTTACTTACCAATGGCATTTGAGAAGTCGGGAATTCATGTGCTGCGTACAGTGATAGCACAGCGTGACAGGTTAGAATAGAATAGATACAGTACAGACCAAAAGTTTGGACACACCTTCTCATTTAAAGATTTTTCTGTATTTTCATGACTATGAAAATTGTAAATTCACACTGAAGGCATCAAAACTATGAATTAACACGTGTGGACTTACAGTATATATTTAACAAAAAAGTGTGAAACAACTGAAATTATGTCTTATATTCTAGGTTCTTCAAAGTAGCCACCTTTTGCTTTGATGACTGCTTTACTCACTCTTGGCATTCTCTTGATAAGCTTCAAGATGTAGTCACCGGAAATGGTTTTTACTTCACAGGTGTTCCCTGTCAGGTTTAATAAGTGGGATTTCTTGCCTTATAAATGGGGTTGGGACCATCAGTTGTGTTGAGCAGAAGTCTGGTGGATACACAGCTGATAGTCCTACTGAATAGACTGTTAGAATGTGTATTATGGCAAGAAAAAAGCAGCTAAGTAAAGAAAAGCGAGTGGCCATCATTACTTTAAGAAATGAAGGTCAGCCAGTCCAAAAAATTGGGAAAACTTTGAAAGTGTCCCCAAGTGCAGTTGCAAAAACCATCAAGCGCTACAAAGAAACTGGCTCACATGAGGACCACCCCAGGAAAGGAAGACCAAGAGTCACCTCTGCTTCCGAGGATAAGTTTATCCGAGTCACCAGCCTCAGAAATCGCAGGTTAGCAGCAGCTCAGATTAGAGACCAGGTCAATGCCACACAGAGTTCTAGCAGCAGACACATCTCTACAACAACTGTTAAGAGCAGACTTTGTGCAGCAGGCCTTCATGGTAAAATAGCTGCTAGGAAACCACTGCTAAAGACAGGTAACAAGCAGAAGAGACTTGTTTGGGCTAAATAACACAAGGAATGGACATTAGACCAGTGGAAATCTGTTCTTTGGTCTGATGAGTCCAAATTTGAGATCTCTGTTTCTAACCACTGTGTCTTTGTTTGACGCAGAAAAGTTGAACGGATGGACTCTACATGCCTGGTTCCCACCGTGAAGCATGGAGGAGGAGGTGTGATGGTGTGGGGGTGCTTTGCTGGTGACACTGTTGGGGATTTATTCAAAATTGAAGGCATACTGAACCAGCATGGCTACAACAGCATCTTGCAGCGGCATGCTAATCCATCCGGTTTGCATTTAGTTGGACCATCATTTATTTTTCAACAGGACAATGACCCCAAACACACTTCCAGGCTGTGTAAGGGCTATTTGACCAAGGAGATTGATGGCGTGCTACGCCAGATGACCTGGCCTCCACAGTCACCAGACCTGAACCCAATTGAGATGGTTTGGGGTGAGCTGGACCGCAGAGTGAAGGCAAAAGGGCCAACAACTGCTAAGCATCTCTGGGAACGCCTTCAAGATTGTTGGAAGACCATTTCCGGTGACTACCTCTTGAAGCTCATCAAGAGAATGCCAATAGTGTGCAAAGCAGTCATCAAAGCAAAAGGTGGCTACTTTGAAGAACCTAGAATAAAAGACATATTTTCAGTTGTTTCACACTTTTTTGTTAAGTATATAATTGCACATGTGTTAATTCATAGTTTTGATGCCTTCAGTGTGAATGTACAATTTTCATAGTCATGAAAATATAGAAAAATCTTTAAATGAGAAGGTGTGTCCAAACTTTTGGCCTGTACTGTATATACACATAGGATAGATAGATAGATAGATAGATAGATAGATAGATAGATAGATAGATAGATAGATAGATAGATAGATAGATAGAGGTCAGTGACACACAAATATATACTGTATATGTATTTATATTACATACATGGATAGAAGAAAAGCTGGCAATTCATCTGCCATGTACTGTAAAATTACTGCAGGAGCCCACAGGATAGAAGAGAAGAATTACATACACTAAATACACATAGAATAGATAAATATATACAGGTGCTTCTCACAAAATTAGAATATCATCAAAAAGATAATTTATTTCAGTTGTGAGCTGATATTAATAGCCTGGGAAGCTGTTATGGACCTGGTGGTTAGGAGCACCCGGAACGACCTGATGGTTAAACTCACACAGGACAAGCTCTGGGAAGTGGGAGCTCTGCTGACCGCAACCCCTAATCCTATCACACAGCTAGAAATAGCCGTGGAGCGTACCTAACTCGACCTAGACGCCTCTTCACAGCCTAAGAGCTAACTAGCCCTAAAGATAGAAAATAAAGCCTACCTTGCCTCAGAGAAATTCCCCAAAGGAAAAGGCAGCCCCCCACATATATTGACTGTGAGTTAAGATGAAAGTCACAAACACAGAAATGAAACAGGTTTCAGCAAAGGGAGGCCAGACTTACTAAACAGACTGAGGATAGGAAAGGTATCTTTGCGGTCAGCACAAAAAACTACCAAAAGATCACGCAGAGTGTGCAAAAAGACCTCCGCACCGACTCACGGTGCGGAGGTGCCACTCTGCATCCCAGAGCTTCCAGCTAGCAAGGCAAAATCATGATAACCAGCTGGACAAGGAAACAATGAACAAATAGTTAACTAGCAGGTACTTAGCTTCTGCTGGAGTAGACAGGTCACCAGAAAGATCCAAGAGCGAACTGAACCAGTACAAGAACATTGACAGCTGGCATGGAGTAATGATCTGAGTGGAGTTAAATAGAGCAGCCAGCCACAGAATAAACTACATCACCTGTGGAAGGAACCTCAGAAGCAGCAGCTCCACTCACAGCCACCAGAGGGAGTGCATGGACAGAACTCGCCGAAGTACCATTCATGATCACAGGAGGGAGTTCGATAACAGAATTCACAACAGTACCCCCCCTTGAGGAGGGGTCACCGAACCCTCACCAGAGCCCGCAGGCCGATCAGGATGAGCCAAATGAAAGGCACGAACTAGATCGGCAGCATGAACATCAGAGGCAAAAACCCAGGAATTATCTTCCTGACCATAACCCTTCCACTTGACCAGGTACTGGAGTTTCCGTCTCGAAATACGAGAATCCAAAATCTTCTCCACCACATACTCCAACTCCCCCTCGACCAACACCGGGGCAGGAGGATCAACGGAGGGAACCATAGGCGCCACGTATCTCCGCAATAACGACCTATGGAACACATTATGGATGGCAAAAGAAGCTGGAAGGGCCAAACGAAATGACACAGGATTGAGAACCTCAGAAATCTTATACGGACCAATGAAACGAGGCTTAGACTTAGGAGAGGAAACCTTCATAGGAACATGACGAGATGACAACCAAACCAAATCCCCAACACGAAGTTGGGGACCAACACAGTGCCGGCGGTTAGCGAAACGTTGAGCCTTCTCCTGGGACAATGTCAAATTGTCCACCACATGAGTCCAAATCTGCTGCAACCTGTCAACCACCGTATCCACACCAGGACAGTCCAAAGGCTCAACCTGCCCTGAAGAGAAACGAGGATGGAAACCAGAATTACAGAAAAAAGGCGAAACCAAAGTAGCCGAGCTGGCCCGATTATTAAGGGCGAACTCAGCCAAAGGCAAGAAGGACACCCAATCATCCTGATCAGCAGAAACAAAGCATCTCAGATATGTTTCCAAAGTCTGATTAGTTCGTTCGGTTTGGCCATTTGTCTGAGGTTGGAAAGTCGAAGAAAAAGATAAATCAATGCCCATCTTAGCACAAAAGGACCGCCAAAACCTCGAAACAAACTGGGAACCTCTGTCCGAGATGATGTTCTCCGGAATGCCATGCAAACTAGCCACATGCTGGAAAAACAATGGCACCAAATCAGAGGAGGAAGGCAATTTAGACAAGGATACCAAATGGATCTAGCCACCAAATCTCTGGTACCAAAGATTCCAGGATGACCCGCCAACACCGAACAATGAACCTCAGAGATAACTCTACTAGTCCATCTATCAGGGACAAACAGTTTCTCCGCTGGACAACGGTCAGGTCTATCAGCCTGAAACTTCTGCAGCACGCGCCACAAATCAGGGGAGATGGCAGACAAAATTAGCCCCTCTTTGAGAATACCCGCCGGCTTAGGAACACCCGGAGAGTCAGGCACAAAACTCCTTGACAGGGCATCAGCCTTCACATTCTTAGAGCCCGGAAGGTCCGAACCCACAAAATCAAAACGGGAGAAAAACAGCGACCATCGAGCCTGTCTAGGATTCAACCGTTTGGCAGACTCGAGATAAGTCAAATTCTTGTGATCCGTCAAGACCACCACGCGATGCTTGGCTCCTTCAAGCCAATGTCGCCACTCCTCGAATGCCCACTTCATGGCCAACAACTCTCGATTGCCAACATCATAATTGCGCTCAGCAGGCGAGAATTTTCTAGAAAAGAAGGCACATGGTTTCATCACCGAGCCATCAGAACTTCTTTGCGACACAACAGCCCCTGCTCCAATGTCAGAAGCATCAACCTCGACCTGAAACGGGAGCGAAACATCTGGCTGGCACAACACAGGGGCAAAAGAAAAACGATGCTTCAACTCCTGAAAAGCCTCTACAGCCGCAGAGGACCAGTTGACCACATCAGCACCTTTCTTGGTCAAATCAGTCAACGGTTTAGCAACACTAGAAAAATTAGCGATGAAGTGACGGTAAAAATTAGCAAAGCCCAGGAACTTCTGCAGGCTCTTCACAGATGTCGGCTGAGTCCAATCATAAATGGCCTGAACTTTAACAGGGTCCATCTCGATAGTAGAAGGGGAAAAAATGAAACCCAAAAATGAAACCTTCTGAACCCCAAAGAGACATTTCGACCCCTTCACAAACAAGGAATTCGCACGAAGGACCTGGAACACCATTCTAACCTGCTTCACATAAGACTCCCAATCATCCGAAAAGACCAAAATATCATCCAAATATACAATCATGAATCTATCCAGGTACTTTCGGAAGATGTCATGCATAAAGGACTGAAACACAGATGGAGCATTAGAAAGCCCGAATGGCATAACCAGGTACTCAAAATGGCCCTCGGGCGTATTACATGCTGTTTTCCATTCATCGCCCTGTTTAATTCGCACAAGATTATACGCCCCTCGAAGATCTATCTTGGTGAACCAACTAGCCCCCTTAATCTGAGCAAACAAATCAGACAGCAGCGGCAAAGGGTACTGAAATTTGACTGTGATCTTATTAAGAAGGCGGTAATCAATACAAGGTCTCAAAGAGCCATCCTTCTTGGCCACAAAAAAGAACCCTGCTCCCAACGGTGATGACGACGGGCGAATATGACCCTTCTCCAAGGATTCCTTTATATAACTCCGCATAGCGGCGTGCTCTGGCACAGATAAATTAAACAGTCGGCCCTTAGGAAACTTACTACCAGGAATCAAATTAATAGCACAATCGCAATCCCTATGAGGAGGTAAGGCACCGGATTTGGGCTCTTCAAATACATCCCGGTAATCTGACAATAACTCAGGGACTTCAGAAGGAGTGGAAGGCGAAATTGACAGCAATGGAACATCACCATGTACCCCCTGACAACCCCAGCCAGACACAGACATAGATTTCCAATCCAATACTGGATTATGGACCTGTAGCCATGGCAACCCCAAAACGACCACATCATGCAGATTATGCAACACCAAAAAGTGAATATCCTCCTGATGTGCAGGAGCCATGCACATGGTCAATTGAGTCCAGTACTGAGGCTTATTCTTGGCCAAAGGCATAGCATCAATTTCTCTCAATGGAATAGGATACTGCAAGGGCTCCAAGAAAAAACCACAGCGCCTGGCAAACTCCAAGTCCATCAAATTCAGGAAAGCGCCTGAATCCACAAATGCCATAACAGAATAGGATGACAGAGAGCAAATTGGAGTAACGGACAAAAGAAATTTAGACTGTACCGTACCAATGGTGGCAGACCTAGCGAACCGCTTAGTGCGCTTAGGACAATCGGAGATAGCATGAGTGGAATCACCACAGTAAAAACACAGCCCATTCCGACGTCTGTGTTCTTGCCGTTCAGCTCTGGTCAAAGTCCTATCACATTGCATAGGCTCAGGCCTATGCTCAGAGAATACCGCCAAATGGTGCACAGCTTTGCGCTCACGCAAGCGCCGATCGATCTGAATGGCCAAGGACATAGACTCATTCAGACCAGCAGGCGTGGGAAATCCCACCATGACATCCTTAAGGGCTTCAGAAAGACCCTTTCTGAAAATTGCCACCAGGGCACACTCATTCCACTGAGTAAGCACAGACCACTTTCTAAACTTCTGACAGTACACCTCCGCTTCATCCTGACCCTGACACAAAGCCAGCAAGATTTTCTCTGCCTGATCCACTGAATTTGGTTCAGCATAAAGCAATCCAAGCGCCAGAAAAAATGCATCTACATCACGCAATGCAGGATCTCCTGGCGCAAGGGAAAATGCCCAGTCTTGAGGGTCACCACGCAACAAAGAAATAATGATTTTTACTTGTTGAACGGGGTCACCAGAGGAGCGGGGTTTCAAAGCTAGAAACAGTTTACAATTATTTTTGAAATTCAGGAACTTAGATCTATCCCCAGAAAACAAATCAGGAATTGGAATTCTAGGCTCTAACATCGGATTCTAAACCACAAAATTTTGAATGTTTTGTACCCTTGCAGTGAGATGATCCACACAAGAGGACAGACCTTGAATGTCCATATCTACACCTGTGTCCTGAACCACCCAGAGGTTAAGGGGAAAAGAAAGTCAAAACACACTGCAGAGAAAAAAAAATGGTCTAAGAACTTCTCTTATCCCTCTATTGAGATGCATTAATACTTTGGGCCAGCTGTACTGTTATGGACCTGGTGGTTAGGAGCACCCGGAACGACCTGATGGTTAAACTCACAGGACAAGCTCTGGGAAGTGGGAGCTCTGCTGACCGCAACCCCTAATCCTATCACACAACTAGAAATAGCCGTGTTGCGTACCTAAATCGACCTAGACGCCTCTTCACAGCCTAAGAGCTAACTAGCCCTAAAGATAGAAAATAAAGCCTACCTTGCCTCAGAGAAATTCCCCAAAGGAAAAGGCAGCCCCCCACATATATTGACTGTGAGTTAAGATGAAAGTCACAAACACAGAAATGAAACAGGTTTCAGCAAAGGGAGGCCAGACTTACTAAACAGACTGAGGATAGGAAAGGTATCTTTGCGGTCAGCACAAAAAACTACAAAAAGACCACGCAGAGTGTGCAAAAAGACCTCCGCACCGACTCACGGTGCGGAGGTGCCACTCTGCATCCCAGAGCTTCCAGCTAGCAAGGCAAAATCATGATAACCAGCTGGACAAGGAAACAATGAACAAATAGTTAACTAGCAGGGACTTAGCTTCTGCCCCCAGCCACCGGCTTTCCCTCTGCTGGTTAAGAAAATTGCATTGGAGCCCACGCCATTTTTTCAGAAAAATAAAATTGTATTAATTAAATACATATATAGTATATGCTGCACACACTAATTATACTAATTGTATATGTCACTGACATGGAAGCCCAGGTTGCTTTGATAGTAGCATTCAGCTCATCTGTATTGTTGAGTCTGGTGTCTCTCAGCTTCCTCTTGATAATACCCATAGATTCTCTATGGTGTTAAGTAGGGTTGAGCGACTTTTACTTTTATAGGATTGGGTCGGGTTTCACGAAACGCGACTTTTTCAAAAGTCGGGTCGAGTGAAATCGGCCGATCCTATAAAAAAGTCGGGGTCGGCCGAAACACGAAACCCAGTGCAGTACATTGTATAATAGGAATATATTCACCCTCGGACGCGCCCTGCTTCTTTCCGGCAGCCTTCCTTCCTAAGAATCAGCGCTTGAAGGACCTTCGGTGACGTCGCGGCTTGTGATTGGTCACGTGAGCGGTCACATGGGCGGTCGCGCGACCAATCACAAGCCACGACGTCATCTAAGGTCCTTCACGCGCTGATTCTAAGGAAGGAAGGCTGCCGGTTAGTACCAGGGCGCGTCAGAGGGTAAGTATAGCAATATTTTTTATTTTAATTCTTTATTTTACACTTAAATATGGATTCCAATACCGATTTCCGATATTGCAAACATATCGGAACTCGGTATCGGAATTCCGATACCAGATTCAGAAGATCGCCGACCTCATGGCCAACCCCACACAGGGGTCGGGTCGGGTTTCATGAAACCCAACTTTGCCAAAAGTCGGCGACTTCTGAAAATGGCAGACCCGCTTCGCTCAACCCTAGTGTTAAGGTCAGGCGAGTTTGCTGGCCATTTAAGCACAGTGATATTGTTGTTTTTAAACCAGGTATTGGTACTTTTGGCAGTGTGGACAAATGCCAAGTACTACTGGTGAATGAAATTTCCATTTCTTATATAGCTTGTCGGCAGAGGGAAGCAAGAAGTGCTCTAAAATTTCCTGGTAGATGGCTGCTCTGACTTTGGCCATGATTAAACACAGTGGACCAATAACAGCAGATGACATGGCTCCCCAAACCATGACTGATTGTGGAAAAATCACACTAGACCTCAAGCAGCTTGGATTGTGGGCCTCTCCACTCTTCCTCCAGATTCTGGGACCTTGATTTCCAAAATCAAATGCAAAATTTTCTTTCATCTGAAAACAACACCTTGGACCACTGAGCAACAGTCCAGTTCTTTTTCTCCTTGGCCCAGGCAAGACACTTCTGGCACTGTCTATTGCTCATGAGTGGCTTGACACAAGGAATGCAACACTTGTAGCCTATGTCCTGGATACGTCTGTGTGTGGTGGCTCTTGAAGCAACGACTCCAGCAGCAGTCCACTTCTTGTGAATCTCCCCCAAATTTTTATAAATTCTTTATTTTTGAAAGGGATAATGGACAATACAACAACATAACAACATTATAATAATGTCTGGTGCACATGTAGATAATTGCTTGATGATTCTTGATTCGACATGAAGGAGAAAAAGAAGAGGGGGAGGACGAAGGACTGGGGAAAATAGAAGGTTGGGGGTGGGTGAAAGGGGGTAAGAGATGGAGGAGCGGAAGAGAGGGAAAGAAGAGGAAGGAGTGAAAAACATGTAAACATGTAATAACATGAAGTAAGAACTGGCATAGGTAGGTTATCAAGATTACATATGTTAGATTGTATGAATAACTTTCAAGCAAAGCAGTGCAGGAACGGCAAGGGCATGAGAAAAAAAACCTCAAGAAGCGTTGTCTTCTTGAAATTTTTTCCATGGGGTCCATATATCCGTGTAAGAGTCATGATTGAAAACTTCCCAACTCGACAATTCCTCAAGGCGGGAAATTTGATTTATCTTAGTGTACCATTCTGGTACAGTGGGAGGGGATTCGTCCTTCCAATGTAATACAATTAGATGTTTAGCAGCACTAATCAAGAGGGGGAGAAGACCTTTTTTTGGTAAAAAGTTTTTTGACGGACATGAGAGAAGAGCTTCTGCTGTTCGGAGACTTGTTTTAATCAAGTGTAATTTTTTGAGAATGGAACCAAAACCCTCCCAGAAATTTATTATTTTTGGGCAATCCCAGAATATATGTGCATGATGACCTAACTAATTACGACATCTCCAGCAAATATCAGAGTCAGCGAGACCCAGCTGGAAGAGTTTTGCTGGGGTCATATGCCATCTAGTTAATATTTTATAAGAGTTTTCCTGAAGGAGGATGCACCTGGGAAAGCCTTGAGCATAAGACACCATTTTGGAAATTTGATCCTCTGAGAAAGAGATATTGAGTTCCATTTCCCAAGAATATATAAATGAGGGTTTGATTTGTGAGGATGGGGCAATAAGATGAGAGTAAATATATAAAGTAAAGATATAATTTTAAGTCGTGGGAGTGGGAATTTGGTCAAGATATCTAGCCAAGACCAATTGGACCTGGTTGGATACTTTTGTTTAAATTGTGAGATGGTTCGTCGAACGTGTTCCATTTGAAGGAAGTTCCTTGGTTGGCTAGCGCGTTTGAAGGCCATACCACATGCTGGAGTATTTTGTTGTTGTAGAGACTATTCAAAGTTTCTTTGGGTAGATTAGACCATAAATTGTATGGGTCCCGAAAATTTGGATCAATCAAGAATGGTATAGAACAGATAGGTGTCAACGTGGAAGGGAAGATGTCTAGCGGAAGGTCATTGATCAATAACCTTTTAGTTTCCAAGGTCGTCAGGGTGACATCATTCAACCCAAAAGTAGCCAGTGGTCTAGCTCTAGACCAATGGAAAGGCAAACCACCAGGGCCCAACAGAGCCAGGTCGACGTTGTCTCTATCCCCATTCTCATAACAAGACACCACTTTCAGCCATCTACTGAGGTGTATGGCTTTGTAATAAAGGAGAGGGTCGAGGACTCCCAATCCGCCAGAGGAAATAGGGTAAGAAAGTAATTTATAAGGTAACCTAGCTGGTTTTTATTTCCAAATAAACTTAATTATAGTTGATTTTAAGGTTCCAAAAAAGGCCAGAGGTACCTGTATAGGAACCGTGTTTATAGTATACAATATTGCTGGCATTATGTAGGCTTTGAACACATTGATGCATCCCATCCAAGATAATATAGGTAAATTATAGGTTTCCATCAAAGCCTCAACCTTTTTTTATTAGTGTAATTAGTATGGAAGAGGCTATTAGGGTCTCTAGTTATTGATATCCCCAAACACTTTATGGAACTCGTAGGCCAAGAGAAAGGAGTCTGAGTGCAGAGGGCATTTATTTGGGAGTTCGGTAGTATTATTACTCATGTCTCAAAAAGATACAGGAGAGAGGGACTTTTGTATGTACTCCATACCAATAAACCATCAGGATCTCCCCCAAATTTTTGACTGGTGTTTTCTTAACAATCCTTTCCTGGCTGCGGTTATCCCGGTTGCTTGTGCACCTTTTTCTGCCACACTTTTTCCTTCCACTCAACCCTCCATTAATATGCTTTTATACAGCACTCTGTGAACAGCCAGATTTTTAGCAATGACCTTTTGTGGCTTACCCTACTTTTGTATTTTGTCAATGACTGCCTTTTGGCCATCTGTCAAGTCAGCAGTCTTCCCCATGATTGTGGAGCCTACAGAATCAGACTAAGGGGCCTTTTCAAATGCTTAGGAAGCCTTTACAGGTATTTTTTGTTAATTATTCTAATTTACTGAGATAATGACTTTTGGCTTTTCATTGGCTGTAAGCCATAATCATCAACATTAACAGAAATAAACGCTTATAATAGATCACTCTGTTTGTAATGACTCTATATAATATATGAGTTTCACTTTTTGTATTGAAGAATTGAAACTAATTAACTTTTTGATGATATTCTAATTTTTTGAGAAGCACCTGTAGATGTCAGTGACATATACAATTAGTACAGTGTGTGCAGCATACTATACATGTATTTAATTAATACAATTTTATTTTTTTGAAAAAAAATGGTGTGGGCTCCAATGCAATTTTTTAACCAGCAGAGGGAAAGCCGATGGCTGGGGGCAGATGTTTATAGCCTGGGAAGGGGGTAATACCCATGGAGCTTTCCAGGCTATTAACATCAGCTCACAACTGCATACTTAGCCTTTATTGGCTATTAAAATGGGGGACCCTAAAAAAAATGATGTAGGGTCCCCCTACAATTAATAACCAGCAAACGCTATGCAGACAGCTGTGGGCTGATTTTAATAGCCTAGGAAGGGGTCATGGATACTCCCCCCAGACTAAAAATATCAGCTCTCAGCCACCCCAGAAAAGGCACATCTCTAAGATGTGCCAATTCTGGCACTTAGCCTCGCTCTTCCCACCTGCCATGTAGCAGTCGCAAGTGGGGTGATAGTTGGGGGGTTGATGTCACCTTTGTATTGTCATGAGACGCCCCCATTACTAACCCCATAGTCACACTGTATGAAAACACAGGCACCTTAATTAAAAGAATGACACAGACTCCTTTAATAAATATTAATTAAACCATACTTACGACCTCGCCCATTCCTTCAACGCCCTTGTCATCTGCAAAAGAGTTAAAAATAAAACACAATATTCCTCACCTTTCTGCAGAGATGCTGCTAATCCATTTGTCCCACGACGAGTCCAGCTCTGCTACATCTAGATGGCAGGCTGCATGATTGCATGATGCGACCATAAAGACTGTCATCCAACAGAGACACTGAGCACCGTGTGCTCAGTGTCTCCCTTTGAACTTCTATTACCTATCTGATGGCACCACAAGCGTGAGAAAGTTCTCCTGCTCTTGGTGCTGTCAGACAGGTCTAGGGAGTTCAAGCCAGTGAACTCACTTTGCCTTTCTAACATCAGTGCGAGCGCCGTGTAAATGACTTAGAGAATTTCTCTATATAAAAGCTCATACTAAAATCGCACTGCAATCGGAGTGCAATCACACTGCATTTGGATGTAAATTAGATGCTAGCTGTAAAAAAATCGGATTGTACTCGCTTGAAAATCACATGACACTAGCATTATACTTGTCCGACTCTCCTGCATCAAAATTGGACCAATTTTAAAATCGCTACTGTGACTCCAACCTTACCTAGGAGAAAGCTACACACAGTGATGATGGCTGTCAGCCAACCTTATTTGTACTGTTCTGAAATACTTAAAAGGCTATTCAGACATAGCATATTGATGACTTATCCAATATATGCCATCAGTATTAGATTGGTTTGGGTCTGACACACAGCACCCTCACTGATTGTCTCTGTACAGGCTGATAAATGTAGATATTGAATGAAGCTGAATAGCACAGCTCTATCTAATGTGTAGCAGCCACTGCTGCATACTGCACATCAGCTGGAATTGAAATGTTCAGCTCAGCTCCATTTCTTGCAATGTGAAGATTTGGTACCAATGGGCTACTGTAAAAGTAAAAAGCATAAAGATGGCGCACCTCTGTTATTTCAGTATGACTAATTTAATGAGATGCCTGTGTTACACTGATCGGCATAATACACTGTGCTGCAGAAGTTCTACAGCACATTATACAAATGGTTAATTTTAGAGTTGAGCGACCTTGACCTTTTTAGAGTCGAGCCGGGTTTTGCGAAACCCGACTATGTCCAAAGTCGGGTCGAGTGAAATCGGCCGATTATGACGTAAAGTCGGGATCGACCGAAACACGAAACCCAATGCAAGTCAATGGGGCAGCATAGTCGGCAGTGAGTGGGGGCCAGGAAAACACCTAGAGTGGCCATTTTAATGTCAAAACCATCCATTCTTCTTAATGAAGCTTGTCAAGCGTAATTTACCTTATAATAATTGGAAGGCATTTGAAATTGGGGGTCATTTGGCTAAAGTTGTGGGGGGTAGGGCTGGTTC
Organism: Ranitomeya imitator; assembly: GCF_032444005.1. NCBI lineage: Eukaryota > Metazoa > Chordata > Amphibia > Anura > Dendrobatidae > Ranitomeya > Ranitomeya imitator. The sequence continues at coordinate 367,869,076 of NC_091286.1, forward strand.
AAGTAATTAGTGGGCCCAGGAAATCTGGACCACGTCACGGCAGTGGAGCAGGGAGAGGTAAGTATTTCAACTTTGCAAGTGCTGTGAACCTGAGCAAGCAGGGGGGGCCCACTCGTTGGCATTGGCACTGGCACAGGGCCCCTCAAAGTACAGCGGTGTGTTTGCACGGCGGGGGCGCCTCCCACCGGCAGCAACACTTTTGCGTACTATGAGAGGCCCTGTGCCAGTGACGTCGCCAACTAGTATTCCTCCCCCCACCTGATGAAGGAACCTGCACTTTCATCTGCACCTTCCTCTTTGTCCCCGTGTAAGGTGGTATGGTATGCGGGAAGAGCAACCTGACTTTCAGCAGGGTCACAATGTTGTTGTGTAGCGTGCACGGGGAATGTTGCGTTATGGGTCAATGTACCAGCAGACTCATCTATCACTGGCTGGGCAATGGGCACGATGAAGTGGAAACACAGATATAGGCCCAAAGAAGAAAGTGGGCTAAATGCAGTTCAAAATTGGTAACACAGGAATAACCAGGGGGCATTGCAGTGGAGGACAACTGGAATGAGAGGCTGACACAGAGAGTAGGGCCAAATCAGTAAGTAGTCGAAATGCAGTTCAAAATTGGCAACCGTAGTAAACAGGCGGCACAGCTTTGTTCAGTGGAGGAGAACAGCAAGGAGTGGCAGACACCGATAGTAGGCCCCAAACCAACTAGTACGCCAAATGCAGTTGTTCCATTTAACCACAATTTAATGAGAGCCTGAAGATAGAAGCTCAGGAAAGGCAACCTGGGGAACACCTTGGAGTGTAACACACCATCTCTCTCCACCCCATACCCATTTTGTATGGCCTAATGCAGTGTACTTTTCTACAACTACTAAACGAGAGTCGGAAGACCGAAGCAATGGCAAGGAAACCTGGGGAACACCTTAGAGTGTAACACACCCTCTCTCTACACCCCATACCCAATTTGAAGGCCTAATGCAGTGTAGTTTCCAAGAACTACTAAACGAGAGCCGGAAGATCGAAGCTCAGGAAAGGCAACCTGGGGAACACCTTGGAGTGTAACACACCCTCTCGCTACACCCCATACCCAATTTGAAGGCCTAATGCAGCGTAGTTTCCAACAACTACTAAACGAGAGCCGGAAGATCGAAGCTCAGGAAAGGCAACCTGGGGAACACCTTGGAGTGTAACAAACCCTCTCTCTACACCCCATACCCAATTTGTAGGCCTAATGCAGCGTAGTTTCCGACAACTACTAAACGAGAGCATGAAGATCGAAGCTCAGGAAAGGCAACCTGGGGAACACCTTGGAGTGTAACACACCCTCTCTCTACACCCCATACCCAATTTGTAGGCCTAATGCAGCGTAGTTTCCGACAACTACTAAACGAGAGCCGGAATATCGAAGCTCAGGAAAGGCAACCTGGGGAACACCTTGGAGTGTAACACACCCTCTCTCTACGCCCCATACCCAATTTGTAGGCCTAATGCAGCGTAGTTTCCGACAACTACTAAACGAGAGCCGGAATATCGAAGCTCAGGAAAGGCAACCTGGGGAACACCTTGGAGTGTAACACACCCTCTCTCTACACCCCATACCCAATTTGAAGGCCTAATGCAGTGTAGTTTCCAAGAACTACTAAACGAGAGCCGGAAGATCGAAGCTCAGGAAAGGCAACCTGGGGAACACCTTGGAGTGTAACACACCCTCTCGCTACACCCCATACCCAATTTGAAGGCCTAATGCAGCGTAGTTTCCAACAACTACTAAACGAGAGCCGGAAGATCGAAGCTCAGGAAAGGCAACCTGGGGAACACCTTGGAGTGGAACACACCATCTCTCTACACCCCATACCCAATTTGAAGGCCTAATGCAGAGTAGTTTCCAAGAACTACTAAACGAGAGCCGGAAGATCGAAGCTCAGGAAAGGCAACCTGGGGAACACCTTGGAGTGTAACACAACGTCTCTCTACACGACGGAAGGGCTGATTCTTAGGAAGGAAGGCTGTTGGAAATAAGCATTGCGCGTCCGAGGGTGATTATATTCTTATTAGGTATATACTCACCCTCGGACGCGCCCTGCTTCTTTATTTGGAATGAATGTTTATTTGCAATGTGGTGTTGACTTTCTCTATTATTTTGGTAATTAATGATTTTATTATTTTCATTATTTTGCATCTTCTCGGCAATAATATAAAGAAGACGCGACAGGACAACACTCGGTGGATGCCATATGTGTGTTTTCAATTTAAAAAAACTTTCAGTTAACTACTTGCAGGAGAAAGTAATTGTAGCTGGTGGCCATTTTTAGTACTGTACCAGATTAGAGTTGTGTGTTTGTTTTTAATGTTAAAATGTCTGCATTTGATATCTCACCAGTATTTTCTTTTTTATAAGCAAAATACTTATTTTTATATTTTCTGATGTTGGTTCCAGGGGTACACGGCCAGCAGTGCCCTGGTCAGTGTAGTAGTAGTTGAAAGAATGGACCGCAGACAGGCATCGAAGGCCTAAAATAATAACACATGGCTGTAGGCAATTTTAAATTGGTTCCAGGGGTACACGGACAGCAGTGGTGTGGTCAGTGGAGGCCTAGTGGAAGGAGTGACCGCAGACAGGCATCGAAGGCCTAAAATAATAACACATGGCTGTAGGCAATTTTAAATTGGTTCCAGGGGTACACGGGCAGCAGTGACCTGGTCAGTGTAGTAGTAGTTGAAAGAATGGACCGCAGACAGGCATCGAAGGCCTAAAATAAAAAAATTGGGCTGGCTGTAGGCAATTTTAAATTGGTTCCAGGGGTACACGGGCAGCAGTGGTGTGGTCAGTGGAGGCCTAGTGGAAGGAGTGACCGCAGACAGGCATCGAAGGCCTAAAATAATAACACATGGCTGTAGGCAATTTTAAATTGGTTCCAGGGGTACACGGACAGCAGTGGTGTGGTCAGTGGAGGCCTAGTGGAAGGAGTGACCGCAGACAGGCATCGAAGGCCTAAAATAATAACACATGGCTGTAGGCAATTTTAAATTGGTTCCAGGGGTACACGGACAGCAGTGACCTGGTCAGTGTAGTAGTAGTTGAAAGAATGGACCGCAGACAGGCATCGAAGGCCTAAAATAAAAAAATTGGGCTGGCTGTAGGCAATTTTAAATTGGTTCCAGGGGTACACGGACAGCAGTGGTGTGGTCAGTGGAGGCCTAGTGGAAGGAGTGACCGCAGACAGGCATCGAAGGCCTAAAATAATAACACATGGCTGTAGGCAATTTTAAATTGGTTCCAGGGGTACACGGACAGCAGTGGTGTGGTCAGTGGAGGCCTAGTGGAAGGAGTGACCGCAGACAGGCATCGAAGGCCTAAAATAATAACACATGGCTGTAGGCAATTTTAAATTGGTTCCAGGGGTACACGGACAGCAGTGACCTGGTCAGTGTAGTAGTAGTTGAAAGAATGGACCGCAGACAGGCATCGAAGGCCTAAAATAAAAAAATTGGGCTGGCTGTAGGCAATTTTAAATTGGTTCCAGGGGTACACGGACAGCAGTGGTGTGGTCAGTGGAGGCCTAGTGGAAGGAGTGACCGCAGACAGGCATCGAAGGCCTAAAATAATAACACATGGCTGTAGGCAATTTTAAATTGGTTCCAGGGGTACACGGACAGCAGTGGTGTGGTCAGTGGAGGCCTAGTGGAAGGAGTGACCGCAGACAGGCATCGAAGGCCTAAAATAATAACACATGGCTGTAGGCAATTTTAAATTGGTTCCAGGGGTACACGGACAGCAGTGACCTGGTCAGTGTAGTAGTAGTTGAAAGAATGGACCGCAGACAGGCATCGAAGGCCTAAAATAAAAAAATTGGGCTGGCTGTAGGCAATTTTAAATTGGTTCCAGGGGTACACGGACAGCAGTGGTGTGGTCAGTGGAGGCCTAGTGGAAGGAGTGACCGCAGACAGGCATCGAAGGCCTAAAATAATAACACATGGCTGTAGGCAATTTTAAATTGGTTCCAGGGGTACACGGACAGCAGTGGTGTGGTCAGTGGAGGCCTAGTGGAAGGAGTGACCGCAGACAGGCATCGAAGGCCTAAAATAATAACACATGGCTGTAGGCAATTTTAAATTGGTTCCAGGGGTACACGGACAGCAGTGACCTGGTCAGTGTAGTAGTAGTTGAAAGAATGGACCGCAGACAGGCATCGAAGGCCTAAAATAAAAAAATTGGGCTGGCTGTAGGCAATTTTAAATTGGTTCCAGGGGTACACGGGCAGCAGTGACCTGGTCAGTGTAGTAGTAGTTGAAAGAATGGACCGCAGACAGGCTTAGAAGGCCTAACATAACAAACTTGGGCTGGCTGTAGGCACTTTTAAATTGGTTCCAGGGGTACACGGGCAGCAGTGGTCTGGTCAGTGGAAGTCTAGTGGAAGGAGTGACCGCAGACAGGCTTCCAAGGCCTAACATAACAAACTTGGGCTGGCTGTAGGCACTTTTAAATTGGTTCCAGGGGTACACGGGCAGCAGTGGTCTGGTCAGTGGAAGTCTAGTGGAAGGAGTGACCGCAGACAGGCTTCCAAGGCCTAACATAACAAACTTGGGCTGGCTGTAGGCACTTTTAAATTGGTTCCAGGGGTACACGGGCAGCAGTGGTCTGGTCAGTGGAAGTCTAGTGGAAGGAGTGACCGCAGACAGGCTTCCAAGGCCTAACATAACAAACTTGGGCTGGCTGTAGGCACTTTTAAATTGGTTCCAGGGGTACACGGGCAGCAGTGGTCTGGTCAGTGGAAGTCTAGTGGAAGGAGTGACCGCAGACAGGCTTCCAAGGCCTAACATAACAAACTTGGGCTGGCTGTAGGCACTTTTAAATTGGTTCCAGGGGTACACGGGCAGCAGTGGTCTGGTCAGTGGAAGTCTAGTGGAAGGAGTGACCGCAGACAGGCTTCCAAGGCCTAACATAACAAACTTGGGCTGGCTGTAGGCACTTTTAAATTGGTTCCAGGGGTACACGGGCAGCAGTGGTCTGGTCAGTGGAAGTCTAGTGGAAGGAGTGACCGCAGACAGGCTTCGAAGGCCTAACATAACAAAATTGGGCTGGCTGTAGGCACTTTAAATTGGTTCCAGGGGTACATGGGCAGCAGTGTATGGTCAGTGGAAGTCTAGTGGAAGGAGTGACGGCAGACAGTCTTCGAAGGCCTAACATAACAAAATTGGGCTGACTGTAGGCACTTTTAAATTGGTTCCAGGGTAACACGGCCAGCAGTGGCCTGGTCAGTGTAGTAGTTGTAGAAAGAAGGGACCGCAGACAGGCTTCGAAGGCCTAACATAACAAAAATGTCAAAACAATGGTATTGTCAGTGCCAGGCATTGAAGGATGTCAGCGGCTAGACTACACATTGGTGAAGCTGTGAGAGATAATTTTGCTAGTGGTAGAGCACTGTTTGAGCTGGGGGGGGGAACTGTCTTGTGGCCGGCGGTACAGGCACAGGGCCCCTCATATTACAACGGTGTGTCTGACGTTGGGTGCGCACCACCACCGCCAGAGACACTTTATTGTACTATGAGGGACCCAGTGGCAGTGCCGTCGACCAAAAGCGGCCACACCCACCTCTTCAGACAAACAGCACTCTCAAGGGTCCAAGCGCAAAGTGGCGATAGCACGGCCCCGTGTGGGGAGTTTGGCCATTTCGTGAGGTGGAAACATGTCGTATGCTGGACAATCAGGTGAAGAAAATTACGAGATTGGAAAAGTCATTCAGAATAGTCCACAGGCAAGACCTTTTCATAGGAAAGCTAGGTGTCAGCCGGGCAGGGTGGGGCAAAAGATTTTGAAATCCAGTTGTGGTTCATTTTAATGAAGGTTAGATCATCTACATTTTGGGTAGCCAGACGAGTCCTTTTTTCTGTTAGTATTGAACCTGCAGCACTGAATACTCTTTCTGATAGGACACTAGCTGCCGGGCAAGCAAGCTCCTGCAATGCATATTCTGCCAATTCTGGCCAGGTGTCTAATTTGGATGCCCAGTAATCAAATGGGAATGACGGTTGAGGGAGAACGTCGATAAGGGATGAAAAATAGTTTGTAACCATACTGGACAAATGTTGTCTCCTGTCACTTTGAATTGATGCTGCAGTACCTGTCCTGTCTGCGGTCATAGAAAAATCACTCCACAACCTGGTCAGAAAACCCCTCTGTCCAACGCCACTTCTGATTTCTGCCCCTCTAACACCTCTGGTCTGCTGGCCCCTGGAGCTCGTGTGAGAACGATCACGGGCGCTGTGTGCAGGGAATGCCAGAAGCAAACGGTCAACAAGAGTTGATTGTTTTGTTGCTAATATTAGTTCCAAGTTCTCATGTGGCATAATATTTTGCAATTTGCCTTTATAGCGAGGATCAAGGAGGCAGGCCAACCAGTAATCGTCATCGTTCATCATTTTTGTAATGCGTGTGTCCCTTTTGAGGATACGCAAGGCATAATCCGCCATGTGGGCCAAAGTTCCCGTTGTCAAATCTGCGGTTGTGCTTGGTTGAGGGGCAGTTGCAGGCAAATCTACGTCACTTGTGTCCCTCAAAAAACCAGAACCCGGCCTTGCCACGCCACCAATTTCCCGTGCCCCCGGGAAAGCTTCCTCATTAAAAATATACTCATCCCCATCATCCTCCTCATCCTCCACCTCCTCTTCGCCCGGTACCTCGTCATGTACACTGCCCTGACCAGACAATCGCTGACTGTCATCAAGGCTTTCCTCTTCCTCTGGTGCAGACGCCTGATCCTTTATGTGCGTCAAACTTTGCATCAGCAGACGCATTAGGGGGATGCTCATGCTTATTATGGCGTTGTCTGCACTAACCAGCCGTGTGCATTCCTCAAAACACTGAAGGACTTGACACATGTCTTGAATCTTCGACCACTGCACACCTGACAACTCCATGTCTGCCATCCTACTGCCTGCCCGTGTATGTGTATCCTCCCACAAAAACATAACAGCCCGCCTCTGTTCGCACAGTCTCTGAAGCATGTGCAGTGTTGAGTTCCACCTTGTTGCAACGTCTATGATTAGGCGATGCTGGGGAAGGTTCAAAGAACGCTGATAGGTCTGCATACGGCTGGAGTGTACAGGCGAACGGCGGATATGTGCGCAAAGTCCACGCACTTTGAGGAGCAGGTCGGATAACCCCGGATAACTTTTCAGGAAGCACTGCACCACCAGGTTTAAGGTGTGAGCCAGGCAAGGAATGTGTTTCAGTTGGGAAAGGGAGATGGCAGCCATGAAATTCCTTCCGTTATCACTCACTACCTTGCCTGCCTCAAGATCTACAGTGCCCAGCCACGACTGCGTTTCTTGCTGCAAGAACTCGGACAGAACTTCCGCGGTGTGTCTATTGTCGCCCAAACACTTCATAGCCAATACAGCCTGCTGACGTATGCCAGTAGCTGCCCCATAATGGGAGACCTGGTGTGCAACAGTGGCAGGTGCGGATGGAGTGTTTGTGCGACTGCGGTCTGTGGACGAGCTCTTGCTTCTGCAGGAGGACGAGGAGGAGGAGGAGGAGGGGGTGCGAACGGCTACAGACAACTGTTTACTAGACCGTGGGCTAGGCAGAACTGTCCCAAACTTGCTGTCCCCTGTGGACCCTGAATCCACCACATTTACCCAGTGTGCCGTGATGGACACGTAACGTCCCTGGCCATGCCTACTGGTCCATGCATCTGTTGTCAGGTGCACCTTTGTGCTCACAGATTGCCTGAGTGCATGGACGATGCGCTCTTTAACATGCTGGTGGAGGGCTGGGATGGCTTTTCTGGAAAAAAAGTGTCGACTGGGTAGCTCGTAGCGTGGTACAGCGTAGTCCATCAGGTCTTTGAAAGCTTCGCTTTCAACTAACCGGTAGGGCATCATCTCTAACGAGATTAGTCTAGCTATGTGGGTGTTCAAACCCTGTGTACGCGGATGCGAGGCTAAGTATTTCCTTTTTCTAACCATAGTCTCATGTAGGGTGAGCTGGACTGGAGAGCTGGAGATCGTGGAACTAGCGGGGGTGCCGGTGGACATGGCAGACTGAGAGACGGTGGGAGATGGTATTGTTGCCGCCGGTGCCCTAGATGCAGTGTTTCCTACTACGAAACTGGTGATTCCCTGACCCTGACTGCTTTGGCCTGGCAAAGATACCTGCACAGATACAGCAGGTGGTGCGCTAAATGGTGGTCCTACACTGCCGGAAGGGATGTTGCGTTGATGACTAGCTTCATTGGCCGAGGGTGCAACAACCTTAAGGGACGTTTGGTAGTTAGTCCAAGCTTTCAAATGCATGGTGGTTAAATGTCTATGCATGCAACTAGTATTGAGACTTTTCAGATTCTGACCTCTGCTTAAGGAAGTAGAACATTTTTGACAGATGACTTTGCGCTGATCAATTGGATGTTGTTTAAAAAAATGCCAGACTGCACTCTTTCTAGCATCGGATACCTTTTCAGGCATTGCAGACTGAGCTTTAACCGGATGGCCACGCTGTCCTCCACCAGGTTTTGGCTTTGCCACGCGTTTTGGGCAAGATACGGGCCCGGCAGATGGAACCTGTGGCGATGTTGATGCCTGCTGCGGCCCCTCCTCCTCCTCTGCTTCAGAACTGCTGCCGCCTGCACCCTGTTCCCCCAATGGCTGCCAATCGGGGTCAAGAACTGGGTCATCTAATAACTCTTCTTGTACCTCCTGCGCAACTTCGTCTGTGTCACCGTGTCGTTCGGTGGTATAGCGTTCGTGATGGGGCAACATAGTCTCATCAGGGTCTGATTCTTGATCAGCACCCTGCGAGGGCAATGTTGTGGTCTGAGTCAAAGGACCAGCATAGTAGTCTGGCTGTGGCTGTGCGTCAGTGCACTCCATGTCAGATTCAATTTGTAATGGGCATGGACTGTTAACTGCTTCACTTTCTAAGCCAGGGACGGTATGTGTAAAGAGCTCCATGGAGTAACCCGTTGTGTCGCCTGCTGCATTCTTCTCTGTTGTTGTTTTTGCTGAAGAGGACAAGGAAGTGACTTGTCCCTGACCGTGAACATCCACTAACGACGCGCTGCTTTTACTTTTACCAGTTTCACGAGATGAGGCAAAAGAGCTAGAGGCTGAGTCAGCAAGATAAGCCAAAACTTGCTCTTGCTGCTCCGGCTTTAAAAGCGGTTTTCCTAATCCCAGAAAAGGGAGCGTTCGAGGCCTTGTGTAGCCGGACGACGAACCTGGCTCCACAGCTCCAGACTTAGGTGCAATATTTTTTCCCCCACGACCACCTGATGCTCCACCACTACCACTACCCTCATTACCAGCTGACAATGAACGCCCCCGGCCACGACCTCTTCCACTAGACTTCCTCATTGTTTTAAAAACGTAACCAAACTAACGTTATTTGTTGCAGTCACACAACTTACACGGTGAGCTATAACTTCAGTATGATTTAGCTACCCCTTTACAGGTTGGTGAGACCACAGCGAAAATCAGGCCCAATGTTACACACTCTTTTTTTGGTGGCTGCAAATTAGAGAGATGCCCCACACGCAGGACTGTCACTGAAGCACAAATGTTAATATTAATGTCACACTATTATTTTTTTTTTATTTTTATTTTTTTCAGGAACACTTTAGAAACCCCCCAAAAAAAAAAAAATAGATTTTTGCAGGGAGAATTTAGAAAACAAATGTAACAAACTATATGCTTTCTATGGGCCACTGAGTGAGAGATGACGCACACAGGAATCAGGAGTGGCACACAAGCCCAGAGGCCAATATTTTTCTACCAATGATTGATGTAGTTATTTTCTCTGGTAGATTTTAGAACCCAAATCAAGGAAAAAAAATATAGGCTTTCTATGGACCACAATTGGAGAGAGAGAGAGAGAGAGAGAGAGAGAGAGAGAGAGATGGCACACCCAGGAGTCAAGACTGGCACACAAGCAGAAAGGCCAATATTAATCTCCCACTGTTTTTTTGGTTGTTTTTTTTTTTTTTTTTTCAGGGAGACTTTAGAAATAAAAATAATAAAAAAAATATGATTTTATCAGGAAGAATTTAGAAACCAAATAAAATAAAATGATTTTTTCAGGGAGAATTTAGAAAACAAATAAAACCAAAAATATGCGTTCTATGGCCCACTGACTGAGAGAGAGAGAGAGAGAGATGGAACGCTTAGTACTGGCACACAAGCCCAAAGGGCAATATTAATCTCCCTTTTTTTTTCCAGGGAGAATTTCTGAAACCCAAAAAAAAAATAAAATAGGCTTTCTATGGCCCACTATTTGTGAGAGAGATGGGACGCTCAGGACTGGCACAGATGGCACGCTCAGGACTGGCACAGAAGCCCAGAGGCCAATATTAATCTCCCTTTTTTTCTGGGAGAATTTATAAAACCAAAAAAATATTTAAATAGGCTTTCTATGGCCCACTATTTGTGAGAGAGATGGCACGCTCAGGACTGGCACAGATGGCACGCTCACAACTGGCACACAAGCCCAGAGGCCAATATTAATCTCCCTTTTTTCAGGGAGAATTTCTAAAACCCAAAAAAAAAATAAAATAGGCTTTCTATGGCCCACTATTTGTGAGAGAGATGGGACGCTCAGGACTGGCACAGATGGCACGCTCAGGACTGGCACAGAAGCCCAGAGGCCAATATTAATCTCCCTTTTTTTCTGGGAGAATTTATAAAACCAAAAAAATATTTAAATAGGCTTTCTATGGCCCACTATTTGTGAGAGAGATGGCACGCTCAGGACTGGCACAGATGGCACGCTCACAACTGGCACACAAGCCCAGAGGCCAATATTAATCTCCCTTTTTTCAGGGAGAATTTCTAAAACCCAAAAAAAAAATAAAATAGGCTTTCTATGGCCCACTATTTGTGAGAGAGATGGGACGCTCAGGACTGGCACAGATGGCACGCTCAGGACTGGCACAGAAGCCCAGAGGCCAATATTAATCTCCCTTTTTTTCTGGGAGAATTTATAAAACCAAAAAAATATTTAAATAGGCTTTCTATGGCCCACTATTTGTGAGAGAGATGGCACGCTCAGGACTGGCACAGATGGCACGCTCACAACTGGCACACAAGCCCAGAGGCCAATATTAATCTCCCTTTTTTCAGGGAAAATTGATAAAACAAAAAAAAAAATTAAATAGGCTTTCTATGGCCCACTATTTGTGAGAGAGATGGCACGCTCAGGGCTGGCTGGCACAGATGGCACGCTCAGGACTGGCACACAAGCCCAGAGGCCAATATTAATCTCCCTTTTTTTCTGGGAGAATTTATAAAACCAAAAAAATATTTAAATAGGCTTTCTATGGCCCACTATTTGTGAGAGAGATGGCACGCTCAGGACTGGCACAGATGGCACGCTCACAACTGGCACACAAGCCCAGAGGCCAATATTAATCTCCCTTTTTTCAGGGAAAATTTATAAAACAAAAAAAAAAATTAAATAGGCTTTCTATGGCCCACTATTTGTGAGAGAGATGGCACGCTCAGGGCTGGCACAGATGGCACGCTCAGGACTGGCACACAAGCCCAGAGGCCAATATTAATCTCCCTTTTTTTCAGGGAGAATTTATAAAACCAAAAAAAAAAATAAATAGGCTTTCTATGGCCCACTATTTGTGAGAGAGATGGCACACTCAGGACTGGCACACAAGCCCAAAGGCCAATATTAATCTCCCACTGTATTTTTATCAGGGAGAATTTATACACCCCACAAAAAAAAATACAGAAAAATGAAAAGGCTTTCTATGGCCCACTATGTGAGAGAGATGGCACACACAGGGATGGCACTCTAGCAGAAATGCCAAATTGCCAATCTTAATCTCCCACCAAAAAAAAAAAAAAAAAAAAAACAGGGAATGTCCTACAATTACTATCTCCCTGCCTGCAGTAATCTCAGCCAGGTATGGCAGGCAGCTACTATCTCCCTGCCTGCAGTAATCTCAGCCAGGTATGGCAGGCAGCAATAAGGAGTGGACTGATGCACAAATGAAATAAAAAGTGTGGACAAACAAAAAAGATAGCTGTGCAGAAAGGAAGGAACAAGAGGATTTGTGCTTTGAAAAAAGCAGTTGGTTTGCACAGCGGCGTACACACAGCAATGCAGCTATCAGGGAGCCTTCTAGGGCAGCCCAATGAGCTACAGCGCTGAGGGGAAAAAAAAAAAAAAACAAACTTCCACTGTCCCTGCACACCGAGGGTGGTGTTGGACAGTGCAAATCGCTGCAGCACAAGCGGTTTTGTGGTTAATGGACCCTGCCTAACGCTATCCCTGCTTCTGACAAAGCGGCAGCAACCTCTCCCTAAGCTCAGATCAGCAGCAGTAAGATGGCGGTCGGCGGGAACGCCTCTTTATAGCCCCTGTGACGTCGCAGACAGCAAGCCAATCACTGCAATGCCCTTCTCTAAGATGGTGGGGACCAGGACCTATGTCATCACGCTGCCCACACTCTGCGTTTACCTTCATTGGCTGAGAAATGGCGCTTTTCGCGTAATTGAAACGCGACTTTGGCGCGAAAGTCGCGTACCGCATGGCCGACCCCGCACAGGGGTCGGATCGGGTTTCATGAAACCCCGACTTAGCCAAAAGTCGGCGACTTTTGAAAATGTTCGACCCGTTTCGCTCAACCCTAGTTAATTTGGTTCTCTATATATTTTTATAAACTGCGTGAAAATCCAATGTAAAAGTAAGAAGTGTTCACAAACTATAAAGCACCTTTGTATATATTTTCTATATCAAGTAATCACAAGGTTAGGTATGAAAAAATGTTCAAAAAATTATAATAGCAAAGTTGATAGGCTAAGACACTCCGGAAACCAGACCCACCAAATGGTAGCGATTATGCTAATCGAAACACAGGTGACCAATTGAAGACATTTAAAAGTCTAAAATTATGAGACCTGATTCCAATATCATAGCTAAAAGTAATTGCTTGAAAGTAATCAGTCACCAGGGATTTCCTATGTAATCTGAGATCAGCATGATGTAGGGGCTGAGACCCTGATTCTACTGATGCTCCACTTGCTGGTCTGATTGCTGTCATTTAGATATAAACACAGTTTTCTCTGCTGCAGATCTAGCAGTTTTTAGAATGCTAAGTTCTGTATAATCCCGCCTACACCGCTGATTAGTAGTTTTTTATGTACAGAGTAAATTAACAGAAAGCTGCTAATTAGTGGTGATTACATATCACAGTTTAGTAGGATGAGAATACTAGTTCTGTAATGATAATCTCCTGCTCATAAAACACTGTACTGAAACAGCAAAACACAGTCTAGTAAGTGACACATCCCTGGAATCAGTCTCTCAGCCTCTACACAATGCTGCTCTCAGATTACATAGCGAAAATCTGATGACGGATTTGATTTAACTAAATCATTTACAATTTTAAAATGAAAAACACTGGAATGTGTACACAGAGGAAACCAAGAGACTGCTGTGAGGCTGATTGAAGTGAAATCCAGAATCATATCATTTCATTTCCCTTTTCAGCATTTAGCCACATACAGCTCTGGCAAAAATTAAGAGACCACCACATCAAAACCCTGTCATGGGCAGCCCAATCTCCAGACCTGAACCCCATTGAAATCTTCTGGAATGTAATCAGGAGGATGATGGATACTCACGAGCCATCAAACAAAGAAGAACTGCTTACATTTTTGCGCCAGAATCAGTGTGAAAGACTGGTGGCAAGCATGCCAAGACGCATGAAAGCTGTGACTAAAAATCATGGTTATTCCACAAAATATTGATTTCTGAACTTTTCCTGAGTTAAAAGTTAGTATTGTTGTTTCTAAATGATTATGAACTTTATTTTTATTATTTGAGGTCTGAAAGCGCTGTTTGTTTTTGTAATTTTGACCATTTCTCCTTTTCAGAAAAAAATACAAACTTCATTGCTTGGAAATTCGGAGACATGTTGTCAGAAGTTTATAGAATAAATGAACAATTTACATTTTACTCAAAAATATACCTATGAAGAAAAAAATCAGGCAAACTGAACATTTTGCAGTGGTCTCTTAATTTTTGCCAGAGCTGTATATTAATATGATAATACCAAAGGAACAAGGCTTCTAATACAGTATGGTGTCTTTCACAGGGAGCAAGAATAGGTAGAATGGGTTGAAACAATGAACACATGAGTTGCGGTATGTGAAGTAGAGTTGTCAACCAATGCCAGGGGGAATTCATTTTTACTTTTGGTATGATGTCTACATACTCTGTGTGTTCACTGAATGTACACGATCTCTTTATTTTTAATCCAATGTGAAAAATTGGTCAGTGGATTAAAAGGGTTGTCCTCCGGCCTTAAGATTCAAGTATGTAGTTATTCTGCGCGCTATGAGGATTCTCTGGTGCCAGTGCTTGGAGTGGTGGGCACATGATTTACATACATGTGGTTTCTAGATGGGATCGGCCTCTATCAATGCAAGTGAATTGAGGTTGAACTAGTCTAGTTGGAATGTGACCGGAAATGCGCAAATCACATACTTGTGATCATATGGCCGGGAGCTCCCAGCGCCAGATTCGGAGGATCCTGACAGCATGCAGTACTTGCGCTGTGAGGATTCACAAGTCTGCAGTCACATAGAGTGACTGCAGGCTTGTACCCTAAGGCCGGACAACCCCTTCAAATAATAACGCATATCATCCTTGTGTTAAGACTCAGCATACTTCTCAGTTTTGCACAACATTGTTTCATTTACTAAACATTTTCCCTTCCAACTACATGTAATAAATACTTTTCTGGCTGATCGTCACAAGTATAAATGCAAGTGAATGAACTAATGCAGTGAATATTTGCTGCTTTTTGATAGTAACATACACAATTAAAACTGACAACTAAAAGTGCAGATAGTCCTTCTACGAGTTTTAACAAAGTCTCCAAAATGAAAAAGACTGTTGTGCTGCCAAAAATGAGTAACTACGCCAAGCAACCGTTACGTAAAATTCCATTTGCCAGTAAAATAAATTACCCACACATCCTTAATTCTAGCAGGCATTTAGCAATTTCAGTGGTTCTTAGAATAAATGTAACCTTCCTATTGGCATCTTTTTAAATTGAGGTCCTGAGTAAAACACACATCAAGGCACAGCCGGCAACATAGCATTAAAGAGCTGATTTATCTCTGGCGTCTTATCATTTGAATTAAACACATTAAAGAAGAAATTAATTAGTATTTGCTTTAATAACATAACGTGAACATTGTTCAGAAAAGTGCCAAGTTAATTATCAGAACCCATTGATCATTTTGGTTTGCATTTGATTTTCATCCACCCTTGAAATAAATAGTAATGCAAGAGTTTCAAGCTGAGCGGTTCAGACGCATCATAGAGGATGGCCTAGAATTATCAAAGGGTTCATTTCAAACTCAGTCTTTGTGTTTTTATCAATGAAGGCTGCATAATAATGAGCGCTGGCTGACAAGTGGTCAATTGTCTTTAGCTGAAAAGAGGGGCAGTTGGGAACTGAGCAAAGACGATAATAAACACTTACATTCCCAACAACATATCATGGTTACAACAGAGAATGACAGAAGAGGTCTCACGTTTGAGTCACAAATATTTAAAATAGTAATTTTCCTTAAAATCAGATTTATGATTAATTTAATTTGCATTAAAAATCTTCACCAACTGAATCAATTATCACCTCGGTGAAGAACGAGCATGGTTTAGATGACTAATGGCAGCAAATGTTAAGTATCTCTTGTGACTGAAAGAATTTGGACTTTTCCAACTAAGAAGATATGGAATAACAGAGGGAATTAGCTGTGGCAATCAAATTATATTTTTATAGTGTACTCACTCAAGACACTAATCTTATGGAATCCAAATGTGCACGTCGGTCTTATTGAACTCAATTAGATTCAAGAAAGAATTAAAGAACAATCCACCAATAGAATTCCAGATTAAAGATATGATAATTTTAAGTTCACATCTCATAATGTAAGCAAATTGAGCAGCCAATGAGACCTTGATACTGCTGATTTTATTTAGCCTGTCAGCCTTTGGTCACTGTCATAATAATAATAGTGAGCAAATTGCAATTCAATAAAATATCTACAACTGTCCAGTCTAATGGTATATTCACACAGAGTTTATTGGAGGTGAAAAAAATCAGACCACATGTTCAAGAAGAATCCACTTCAGGAAACCTTGCATTTTTTTTTACCTGAGGCATTTTTTTCAATTGGTTTTGAAAAGGTTTTTGAAGCACTTTTTCCACACTCGGATTTCCAGAATTTCCAATTTATTGTCAAATATGAAACAGATTTTACAAGGAATCTACCTCGAAGAAGGGACATGTCAATTTAAGTGTATAGTGGGAAGGTTTTCAAAAACTTTATCAGAAAAAAAAATCTCAAAAAACAAACCTTATGTACAGCAAAATGGATTTTCCAATAAACTGAATGAGAAAAATATTCCATATATATTTAAAGCCGTTTTGATTTTTATTATGGAAAAGATCAACTTCAAAATACACCAAAAAAATGTCTGAGTGAGCAAACCTTTAGCCAGTGTTTCGCAACTCCAGTCCTCAAGACCCATCAACAGGTCAATTTTTCAGGATATCCTTAGTATTGCACAGGTGATTTCATCACCTGCTCAAGCATTAATTCCATCATTTTTTAAACTACATGTTAGGGCTAGCGGAACGCACCAAATAATACGAAAGATACAGTAAGGTGCGTTCGCAGCCCGGGGTCCACCGTGCAGAGATGGAACCTGCTGTCAAGTAATGATGGACTAAATGGTGGTACAATGTGGATACAGGTTAACCCTGTTGCGTCACAGGGCCGCGGTACCGCACCAAGAGCGCAAGCAAGGAGTCTCAGAACTCAATCCCAAGACACAGGATTTGAGTTCATATAGACCTCTTGCGCTCGACACCGCAACTGGGGTGTCAGAGTGACAGAAATAATAATAATAAAGATGACCGAGAGTGCGTGCGGTGCCGCACTGGCGGACGCCACTAACCACCCAGGCTCGGGTCAGGAAAGCGCTGTGAAAGCGCACGGCGCCGCACTGGCAGTCACAGCAATTAGATGCTGTTTTGTGTGTTACATGCTGATGGCTAAGTTGGGCACTAGATAGCAATCATCCACCTTACGCGAGCAGTCATACACAAGGGAGGGGATAATTAATGAACGACTTTCACACATCAACACACACACGTTTACAAGTTTACACTAACGCATGGCTGTGCGGTCATGCAAACATTTTATAGCTGCAGCATGTACAGGACCTTCCCAGAAGGACCAATGGGAGGCTGCCACAGAAGTTGAGCACCTTCAGGACCTTCCTGGAGGACCAATGGGATCTGTTGCAGTATCTGAGCATGTGACCCTCGATGTCCAATGGGAGATCTTGCCCTGGGCATGCTCAATAGGGGAAAAGCAGATCTTAGTCCCAAAAGCATCTGCTCGCCGCTGCCCAGCACTGGCTTCAAAGGCAGAAGCTGAAAAAGCAGCAGTAACCCTATGCACAGAGTGAGACTGAGCAAGACGCTGGGATCGACGTCTCCGCTGAGCAGACTCCACCGTGGCTGGAGAAGAATGGGAGACCGCAGCGGAGATGGTTCAAGATTCCCCCTGTGCAGAGGCGGAAACTCGACACCTAACATTACCCCCCTTCCTAGGGCCCCCCTCCCTGGACCTCGCTATGCTCGAAGCCAGCAATGAGCTGTGGAGCTCGAATGTTTTCAGCAGGCTCCCAGGACCTGTCCTCTGGGCCATAACCCTTCCAATCCACCATATAAAATTTTTTGCCACGTACCACCTTGCAACCCAAAATAGCGTTCACCTCGTAATCGTCCGTAGATGAACCCGATGTCCCGGCAGGTGACTCGGAAAACCGGGACATGTATACGGGCTTCAAAAGGGACACATGGAAGGTGTCGGTGATACCTAGGAGTGGAGGAAGGGCCAGACGGTGGACCACAGGGTTAACCTTTTCGAGGACCTTGAAGGGACCCAAGTAGCGAGGTGCAAACTTAGTGGACTCAAAACGCAGCATGATGTTACAGATGGAGAGCTACACTAAGACGCCAGGAGCAAAGGTCGGAGCGGGGCACCGATGAGCATCAGCGGAGGACCTCATTCTCTCCTTGGAGGCCCGAATGGCATCCTGAGTGCAGTCCCAAATGTTCCGTGCCTCCACAGCCCAGTCTGCTACCCTGGAGTTGGCGGAAGACACGGGCATGGGGATAGGGACACGAGGATGCTGACAGTAATTTAGGAGGAATGGAGTCTGACCGATGCAGTCAGCTGCGGCATTGTTAAGCGCAAACTCTGCCCACGGTAGCAAGGATGCCCAGTCATCCTGCCTGGCAGAAACAAAATGTCATAAATATGTGACCAGGGTCTGGTTGGCCCTCTCTACCAACCCATTTGTCTCGGGATGATATGCCGAAGAAAGATTCAACTCAATACTGAGTAGACGACAAAGCTCTCTCCAGAATTGAGACATAAACTGGGGACCCCGGTCACTAACAATTTTGTCCGACATACCATGTAGGCGAAAGATATATTTGATAAACAACGCAGCCAGAGCCCGTGCAGAACGTAGCCATGGAAGAGGCACCAAGTGTACCATTTTGGAAAAATGGTCGGTGATCACCCAGCTAATGATGCAGCTACGAGACTTGGGTAAACCCAACACAAAGTCCATCCCGACCATCTCCAAGGGCCTGTCCCCCAACGGCATGGGGTAAAGCAACCCAGCTGGCCATTGCCGAGGAGACTTGTTCTTGGCGCAGGAAACACACGCCCGAACATAGTCTGCCACGTCACGAGCCATATGCAGCCACCAGTACATCCTTACCAAAAGCTCAGATGTCCTCTTGGTCCCAAAGTGTCCACCCACCATGGACGAGTGAGCCCAAGAGAGAACCTCCGGTCGCAAATAAGATGGAACAAAAGTCTTGCCTGGAGGCACAGACTCTAGCAAAACCTTAGCCACCCTTCTCAGGCTCTCTGAAGGGACAATAAGCCGAGGCTCCTCCTCCTCCTCCTCTGATGACACTACAGAGCAAGAGAGAGCATCGGCACGAACGTTCTTCTCCCCAGAAAGAAAATGGAGGGTGAAATGGAACAAGGAGAAGAACAGGGACCATCTAGCCTGACGAGAATTTAGCCGCTGGCTGTCTGTAAATACACCAAGTTCTTGTGGTCTGTGAACACCTGGAAGGGAAAGCAAGCTCCCTCCAGAAGATGTCTCCATTCTGAGAAAGCCAACTTCATAGCTAGCAACTCCCTGTCCCCGATGAAATAATTCCTCTCCGCTGGTAAAAAATGTCTTAGAAAAGAAGCAAGATTGCTTCCGACCTTGAGCATCCTTTTGGTAGAGGACTGCTCCAGCACCAACTGATGAGGCATCCACCTCCATAATAAATGGCCTATCTACATCGGGGCGATGCAGGAAGGGAGCGCTAGCGAAGTGTGACTTAATCGAGAGAAAGGCCTTGGATACCTCCTCCAACCACAACTTGGAATTTGCCCCCTTCTTGGTGAGGGCAACCAAGGGAGCTACCAAAGTTGAGAAGTGGGGAATGAACTGGCGATAGTAATTAATGAACCCCATAAAGCGCTGCACCGCTTTGAGAGAATGGGGTTCCTGCCCGTCCATCACAGCCTGTAGCTTGGCAGGATCCATAGCCAATCCCTGGGCAGAGATGATATAGCCAAGGAAAGGCAAGGACTCCTGCTCAAATACACACTTCTCCAACTTGGCATAGAGGGAGTTAGCCCGTAGGAGGTTGAAGACCTTGCAAACATCTCTCTGGTGGAAGTCTATATCTGGAGAGTAGATGAGAATATCATCCAGATAAACTACGACTGAGGTGGAAAGCATATCCCGGAAGATGTCATTTACAAAGCCTTGGAAAACGGCTGGGGCATTACAGAGCCCGGAGGGCATCACCAGATATTCATAGTGCCCATCCCTGGTGTTAAAAGCCGTCTTCCATTCGTCCCCCTCACGGATGCAAATCAGGTTGTAAACACCCCGCAGATCTAATTTAGTAAATACCCTTGCTCCCTGTAGCCTATCAAAAAGCTCAGATATCAGGGGTAGTGGGTACTTATTTTTAATGGTGATGGTGTTAAGACCCCTGCAGTCTATGCATGGACGCAGTTCTCCACTCTTCTTCTGTATGAAGAAGAACCCAGTCCCTGCAGGTGACACTGACTTCCTAATGAATCCTCTTGCCAGATTCTCTTGCATATACTGTGACATTGCCTCCATCTTCGGGAGAGACAAAGGATAGACTCTACCCCGGGGAGGCTCAGCACCAGGCAAGAGGTCAATAGGACAGTCATAGGGGTGGTGAGGCGGAAGGGTCTCCGCAGCCCTTTTAGAGAACATGTCCACATAGGGCCAATATTGCTTGGGAAGAGGGGATAAATCTGCGGGTACCACAGCAGAAGCAACCTAAATGCCTCCCTCTGACATCTACCCCCACAAGATTCACTCCATCCTAAAATTCTGCATGTGGACCACTCGATATGAGAGTGTTACGGTAGCCAAGGCATCCCTAAGAGGATCTCATCAATTCCCTCAGGAATAACGAGCAGAGATATAATCTCCTGGTGGGATGGCGATAAGGACAGAGTGAAAGGGATGGTCTGGTGTGTTATCTGTGAGGGCAGTGTTGACCCATTCACCACTCGTACAGTTACTGGTTGAGCTAGCATTACCAGGAGTATTGCGTGACGTTGGGCGAAGGCAGAAGACATAAAATTGACCTCCACAACAGAATCCATGCAGAGCTCTACCGAGTGAGTGAATGAGCCTATTGTAATTGTCCCCTTAAAGGACAATTTGGAGGCAAATGTCACCGTGTCTAGTGTACCTCCACCTACTACCACTAGACGCTGACGTTTCCTCGACCGCTGGAGACATCTGGTGGCAAGATGTCCTGACTGCTGGCAAACATGACAAACCTGGAGTGCATGAGTGGTCCGGGACTTACCGTATTTTTCAGACTACAAGACGCACTTTTTCCCCCCAAAAAAAGATGGGAAAATGGGGGGTGCGTCTAATAGTTGCAATGCAGGCTTACCGTGGCGGCAGAGGTGCGGTGGCAGAGGAGCAGCGGCAGAGGTGCGGCGGCAGAGGTGTGGCGGCAGAGGAGGCGCAGTAAGCGGGGTCCCTTTCTCCGGTGAGGTGATGCAGCAGCCCGGTATGCAGCAGAGCCGGGTGAATCCTGTTGTTATCGGTGGTGGCGGCCATTTTCCTGAAGCCCCGGGAAGCAGAGCGCTTCATCTGCACACGCGCGGCCTCAGGAAGATGGCCGCGCCCACCGATAACAACAGGATTCACCCGGCTCTGCTGCTTACCGGGCTGCTGCATCACCATACCGGGGAAAGGGACCCCGCTTACTGCGCCTCCTCTGCCGCTGCACCTCTGCCACCGCACCTCTGCCACCGCACCTCTGCCGCCACGGTAAGCCTGCATTGCCTGCACGGTAAGCCTGGGACCCCTCTCACGCCATACCTCTCACTGCACCTCCTGATCCCAGCACCTCCTGATCCCAGCACCTCCTGATCCCAGCACCTCCTGATCCCAGCACCTCCTCATCCCAGCACCTCCTGATCCCAGCACCTCCTGATCCCAGCACCTCCTCATCCCAGCACCTTCTCATCCCAGGACCTCCTCATCCCAGCATCACCCCACCTCTGCCAACACCTTGCCTCCTGTGACCCTGCTCTGCCACCGCCAGCCCTCAGGTAAGATACTGTAAATTCGGACAATAAGACGGACCCTCATCTTATAAAAAATCTTTTTTTCTGCAATTTTCACCCCAAATTTGGGGTGCGTCTTATGGTCCGGTGCGTCTTATTGTCCGATAAATACGGTAGATCCCACTCGTGACACTTCCATGGCCTCATGTGACTCAGGGGCCTGGACTGGAGTTTCAAAAGTTTTGGCGAAGGTGGGAGCCAGCTGAAACCTCTTCCTACACTGGGCTCGCTCTAACCTCCTCTCGTGAAAACGGAGGTCACTACGAGTGGACACTGCTATTAACTCCTCCAGTGTGGTGGGAATCTCCCTAGTGGCCAGAGCGTCCTTCACGTGGTCCGCCAGCCCCCTCCAAAATATCGGAATAAGGGCTTTATCCAACCACTCCAGCTCAGATGCTAGGGTGCGGAAGTGGACAGCAAAATGGCTGACCAAGGACGAGCCCTGAGTCAATGCCAACAGTTGGAGCGCCGTATCATGGGTGACACGAGGTCCTAAAAAGACCTGTTTCAGAGTGCTCAGGAACAACGAGGCACTCTGCACCACATGATCGCCACGCTCCCATAGCATCGTAGCCCACTCCAACGCCCTGTCCGACAGGAGAAACACAATAAACTCCACCTTAGCCCGCTCTGTAGGGAAACGAGAGGCCAGAAGCTCAAGATGTATAGAGCACTGACTCACGAAACCCCTCCAAGACTTACTATCACCAGAAAATTTTCGAGATAGAATCGGTACAGGGGTGGCAGTAGACAAGGTGGCTGCAGCCATGCTAGCCTGAACAGCAACTGCGGTTACATCCACAGCTGAGGTTGTGCGCTCAAGAGATGCCAACCTACCCTCCAGCTACTGGATGTACCGCAAGGACTGCTGTTTGTCCATCATTACTAGCCAGACCCTGGTGCTAATGTAATGTTGGGGCTAGCAGAACGCACCAAATAATAAGAAAGATAGAGTAAGGTGCGTTCGCAGCCAGGGGTCCACCGTGCAGAGATGGAACCTGCTGCCAAGTAATGACGGACTATATGGTGGTACAATGTGGATACACACACGGGTTAACTTCACCCTGTCTGAAGGAAACGAACCCTGTTGTGACACAGGGCCACAGTACCGCAACAAGAGTGCAAGCAAGGAGTCTCAGAACTCAATCCCAAGACACAGGATTTGAGTTCATATAGACCTCTTGCACTCGAAATCGCAACTGGGGTGTCAGAGTGACATAAATAATAATAGTAAAGATGAACGAGAGTGCGTGCGGTGCCGCACTGGCGGACGCCACTAACCACCCAGGCTTGGGTCAGGAAAGTGCTGTGAAAGAGCACGGCGCCGCACTGGCGGTCACAGCAATTAGACGCTGTTTTTTGTGTTACGTGCTGATGGTTAAGTCGGGCGCTAGATAGCAATCATCCACTTTACGCAAACAGTCATACACAAGGGAGGGGATAATTAATGAACATCTTACACACATCAACACACACACGTTTACACTAGCGCATGGCCGTGTGGTCATGCGAACCTTTTATAGCTGCAGCATGTACAGGACCTTCCCAGATGGACCAATGGGAGGCTGCCACAGAAGTTGAGCACCTTCAGGACCTTCCTGGAGGACCAATTGGAGTTTCTGCAGTACCTGAGCATGTGACCCTTGATCTCAAATGAGAGATCTTGCCCTGGGCATGCTCAGAAGGGGAAAAGCAGGACTTAGTCCCAAAAGCATCTGGTCACCGCTGCCCAGCACTGGCTTCAATGGCAGAAGCAGGAAAAGCAGCAGTAACCCTATGCACAGAGTGAGACTGAGCAAGACGCTGGGACCGACGTCTCCGCTGAGCAAACTCCACTGCGGCTGGAGAAGAATGGGAGACTGCAGCAGAGATGGTTTGAGATTCCCCCTGTGCAGAGGCGGGAACTCGACACCTAACACTACACCTCTCAAATAATTCATCTAGTAGTGCAGTGATCATAATGACACCAACGGTGTGTCACAGAATTTTATACCATTGAGCAGTGTAGAAAAAATAAAATTTTTACCATCAAAAATTTGTTTTAGCCCAAATTTTACATTTTCACACAAGAAGTGGGTAAAAATGGCACCAAAATTTGACCTATAATTTCTACTGAACATGGCAATACCCCATATGTGGCTGTACAGTACTACTTAGCCATACGGAGAGATTCGGGAGGAACGGAGTGCTATTTGCCTCTTGGAGCGCAGATTTTCCTAGAAAAGTTGGCGGACTCCATATACAGAGTCCCTAATTGCTGGAAGATGAGCAGAATCTCCCCTCAAGTGATCCCATTTTGGAAATTATACTCCTTTAGGAATATATCTACAGGTGTAGTGACGACTTTGACTCCATGGATATTTTCAAGAAATAAGCAGCAATGAATGTTGCCAAGTGAAAATTGCAAACTGCCATTGTAGTGACCAATTCGCTGTAGTGTCCAGTATGTAGCAGTCACCAGTACATCGCAGTCACCAGATGAAACCCCTGGGTGATCCATTTACTATAATGAGGCATCAGGCCTCTGTTCAGTGCTGTCCTTCTTTTCAGAAGTGCACAAAAAAGTGGCCGATGGTACTTTTATGTAATCCTAAAAAGACGGACACTTACATTTGGCTGCTGTCACACAGTAAAAGATGCTTTTTACTGTAAAAAATTGTTTTTGCATCACCATATTTTGAGTGCTATAATTTTTCCATATTTTGCTCCTCAGAGTCATTTGAGGGTTTGTTTTTTGAGGGAGGAGGTGACATTTTATTGGTACTATTTTAGGGCACATGAGAGTTCAAGTGTTTATTTCTGTTTATGTTGATGATTATGGCTTGCGGCCAATGAAAACACAAAAGTATTTATCTCAGTAAATTTGAATACTTTATAACACCAGCTTGAAAAATGATTTAAAATCCGAAATATTGGCCTACTGAAATGTATATCCAGCAAATGCACTCAAAATTTAGTTGGGGCTCCTTTTGCATCAATTACTGCATTAATGCTGCGTGGCATGGAGGCGATCAGCCTGTGGCACTGCTGAGGTGTTACGGAAGCCAAGGTTGCTTTCATAGCAGCCTTCAGCTCATCTGCATTGTTGGGTCTAGTGTCGATTATCTTCCTCTTGACAATACCCCATAGATTCTCTATGGGGTTAAGGTCAGGCAAGATTGCTGGCCAATCAAATACAGTGATAATGTTGTTTTTATGTTCAATTTATTGTTTTTAAACCAGATATTAGTACTTTTGGCATTGTGGACAGGTGCCAAGTAATGTTGGAGAATGAAATTTCCATCTCCCAAAAGCTTTTCGCCAGTGGGAGGCATGAAGTGCTCTAAAATTTCCTGGGAGACTGCTGCGCTGACTTTGGTCTTGATAAAACACAGTGGAGCTACACCAGTATATGACATGGCTCCCCAAACCATCACTGATTGTGGAAACTTCACACTAGACGTCAAGCAGCTTGAATTGTGGCCTCTCTACTCTTCCTCCAGACTCGGGGACTTTGATTTCCAAATGAAATGCAAAATTTACTTTCATCTGAAATCAACACCTTGGACCACTGAGCAGCAGTCCAGTTCTTTTTCTCCTTATCCCAGGTAAGACGCTTCTGGCGTTGTCTATAGGTCATGAGTGGCTTGACACAAGGAATGAGACACTTGTAGCCCATGTCCTGGATACATCTGTTTGTGGTGGCTCTTGAAGCAATGACTCCAGCAGCAGTCCACTCCTCATGAATCTCTCCCAAATTAATGAATGGCCTTTTCTTTACAATCCTTTCAAGGCTGCGGTTATCCCGGTTGCTTGGATACAGCGCTCTGTGAATAGCCAGCTTATTTAGCAATAACCTTTTGTGGCTTACCCTCCTTGTGGAGTGTGTCAATGACTGCCTTCTGGACATCTGTCAAGTCAGCGGTCTTCCCCATGACTGTGGAACCTACTGAGACACACTAAGGGACCTTTTGAAATGCTTAAGAAGCCTTTGAATGTGTTTTTTGTTTATTACTCTAATTTACTGCGATAATAACTCTTGGGTTTTCATTGTCTGTAAGCCATAATCATCAACATTAAAAGAAATAAACACTTGAAGTAGATCACTCTGTTTTTACTGACTCTAAATAATATATGAGTTTCACTTTTTGCATTGAAGAACTTAAATAAACTAAGTTTTTGATGATATTCTAATTTTGTGAGAACCACATGTATGTGGCTTCTCTGAAGTATGGCACTACTATCCATCCCATAGCCACATATCAAAGGAAGTGTATCTATTTTGCAGTTTTCATTACTAAAGTTCTGTAATGCAGAATGAATAGTTGCCCCTAAGGGAATCTCTTGCTCAGATGGACATGGCTTGGACATGCATTACATGATCTGCAATTTATTTGAATGGCTTACATGTAATGCTATGACTGCAGTGGTTGTTCTTGGGGAAATGCCTGCCCAAAGGCACACTTTCCCGGGAAATAATGGCTTACTCTTTGGCATTAAATAGTCTTGACAGTTCAGCTTTTATAAGATATTGTACCAGTATCTTAATTCTAAAGCAGTCTATATAAATGATTCCCTTTATGTATCAACCATTCTGCAGTACAAATTTGGATCATAGCCTAGACAAGGAAGCGTTCATAGGTGTGTACAAAGATTTATGGCTTATGGGCATTCCTTGGGGAACGACTTGTGAGTGAATGTGAATCGGATATTTCACTGCTGTCTACACTCCTAAATGTCACATTGCCTCCAGTTATTCTCTCACCCTCACTAGAGTATGTATATGTCACTCACTGCATTGTATACAGTACTTCCACTTCTCATTGTTCATTTCTTAAGCTTTTCACAGTAACCAAGTTATTTCCTAAAATTATTGATAGGACTTTCTTTTTACATACAGTTACGATTTTTATATATAAATGTTTACATCTTATTTTTTTGCTCGTACAATTTATATAAAGATAGATAGGTACAAATTATTATAAAATATTGTTCCTAATGTGAGTCTTTGTCAAAAATCAGAATATTTTATTATATTTACTCCTGAGTTATAAAAGATATTTTGAGTGCCTGAATACAGTCATAGAACATGTACCTTTCTAATTTGTCTGCTTTTAGAAGCCTGACAAGTCCAGTATACTGACTAATCCAGAGGCATAAATGGATTCCTGACATCTAGCCACCGTATGGTCAGTTTCACTTGATGGTGTTCCGTTGACTAACCTTGACAGCTATAAGCCCAAGAAATCACCCATGTATCTTGGCTAGTTATAAAGGCCTTTTAAATGAGATCTCAGTCCCAATAGAGGATTAAATTCTTTATAGATAGAAATCCTTTTGTGTAAGATATCTATGCATTACATGCTGCAGAGCTAAGCAGCACCAAGCATAAAGTATAATGCCCATGTCATTTTAAATTTCATATCCAGCCACTCTACCATTCTGGACCCAAACTAAGTCATGTGAGACATATTTGATGGAATGGTCACAAAGCTTGTGAGAGGATTCATACTAAGTGGAAAATGTTCAACTTGCTGCTAAATTTCAGCATCTAAGTTATTAACAAGTAATACAACAGAAGACATAAAGATGGTACATCAATCACAGTTGATAAAAGAGATATAGAACAAGATTAAACTGACATTTCACAACCACTAAAGATACAAGATGACAGCACCAGGATGTCAGGAAGCAAGTAGAAAGAAACTATTCATCTGTTTAAATGACAAGAAACGTCTACAAGTCATGGGCTTGTACAAGAATAAGTGAACTAAATATAGAAAAATAATAACATTATTATTATTATTATTATTATTAACAGAAGTGTATTTTTTGCAAATAGGCCTCATTTATTAACAACTTCTGGACTGCCAATAGACTATAAAAGTTCTGGCAGTTCAAACTTTTACTTTGTTGATAATATTCTGAAATATCATTGCATAGTAAACGGCTTGTAGGAGATTGTGCAGCTATAGGGTTAGTAGTCAGGTTGTCTGAAACAGCCAGAATCCACACAAAGGAGATAAACATGGTTATTAAGCATCCTGATCACTGTGAACAATAAGGCTTGTGTGCACAGATTAGGAAGCACTGACAGTGCTTCCTCTTCCGGTCCCAACTATCATGAGATTATTGGCTGTAGGTAGGAAGCAGGGGCTGCAGCAAGGAAACCTGGTTAGCTTTTCTATGCAACATGGAATCCGTCTCTCCTGTACCTGGGCTAATATACCAGGAAATTCACCAATAAAAATAACATAATCATATGTTCAAATGCCAGCCCCCAGGTCTTTTAAGATTTCATGGGGTAGATACAGCGAGTAAAATAAAGGAAGAGAAAAAAATTAACAAAGCTAACAAAAAAGTGACACTGCCAGTCCAAATCATGGTTTATAGTCCTAGTCCTTTAACTCCTTGCTGATATAGCTAATTTTGATCTCAACACTTTTACCTCCGAAGGTGATTTGCACCTTAATAACTAGGCCAATTTTTACAATTCTGATCACTATCACTTTATGAGGCTATAATTCTGGAATGCTTTAATTGATTCCGCTGATTCTGAGATTTTTTTTCATGATATATTGTACTTCATGATAGTGTTAAAATTTCTTTGATATGACTTGCATTTATTTGTGAAAGCAACGGAAATTCGCAGAAAATTTTGAAAATTTTGCAATTTTCAAAATTGAATTTTCATGCCTTTAACCCCTTAGTGACAGAGCCAATTTGGTACTTAATGACTAGGCCAATTTTTGCAATTCTGACCACTGTCACTTTATGAGGTTATAACTCTGGAACGCTTCAACGGATCCCGCTGATTCTGAGATTGTTTTTTCGTGACATATTGTACTTCATGTTAGTGGTAACATTTCTTCGATATTACTTGCGATTATTTATGAAAAAAATGGAAATATGGCGAAAATTTTTAAAATTTTGTAATTTTCAAACTTTGTATTTTTATGCCCTTAAATCAGAGAGATATGTCACAAAAAATAGTTAATAAATAACATTTCCCACATGTCTACTTTACATCAGCACAATTTTGGAAACAAAATTTTTTTTTGTTAGGGAGTTATAAGGGTTAAAAGTTGACCAGCAATTTCAAATTTTTACAACACCATTTTTTTTTTAGGGACCACATCACATTTGAAGTCATTTTGAGGGGTCTATATGATAGAAAATAATGAAGTGTGACACCATTCTAAAAACTACACCCCTCAAGGTTCTCAAAACCACATTCAAGAAGTTTATTAACCCTTTACGTGCTTCACAGGAACTGAAACAATGTGGAAGGAAAAAATGAACATTTAACTTTTTTTTGCAAACATCTTAATTCAGAACCATTTTTTTTATTTTCACAAGTGTAAAAACAGAAATGTAACCATAAATTTTGTTATGCAATTTCTCCTGAATACGCCAATACCCCATATGTGGGGGTAAACCACTGTTAGGGCGCACCGCAGAACTTAGAAGTGAAGGAGCGCCATTTGACTTTTTCAATGCAGAATTGGCTGGAATTGAGATCGGACGCCATGTCACGTTTAGAGAGCCCCTGATGTGCCTAAACAGTGGAAACTCCCCACAAGTGACACCATTTTGGAAACTAGACCCCTTAAGGAACTTATCTAGATGTGTGGTGAGCACTTTGAACCCCCAAGTGCTTCACAGAAGTTTATAACGTAGAGCCGTGAAAATAAAAAATCGCTTTTGTTTACACAAAAATGATATTTTCGCCCACAAATTCTTGTTTTCACAAGGGTAACAGGAGAAATTAGACCACAAAAGTTGTTGTGCGATTTCTACTGTATACGTCGATACCCCATATGTGAGGGTAAACCACTGTTTGGGCGCACCGCAGAGCTTGGGAGTGAAGGAGCGCCGTTTTACTTTTTCAATGTAGAATTGGCTGGAATTGAGATTGGACGCCATGTCGCGTTTGGAGAGCCCCTGATGTGCCTAAACAGTGGAAACCCCCCACAAGTGACCCCATTTTGGAAACTAGACCCCTTAAGGAACATATCTAGATGTGTGGTGAGCACTTTGAACCCCCATGTGCTTCACAGAAGTTTATAATGTAGAGCCGTGAAAAAAAAAAATTGCATTTTTTCTACAAAAATGATTTTTTTGCCCACAAATTTTTATTTTCACAAGGGTAACAGGAGAAATTAGACCACAAAAGTTGTTGTGCAATTTCTCCTGAGTACGTCGATACCCAATATGTGGGGGTAAACCACTGTTTGGGCGCACCGCAGAGCCTGGAAGAGAAAGAGTGCCGTTTTACTTTTTCAATGTAGAATTGGCTGGAATTGAGATCGGACGCCATGTCGCGTTTGGAGAGCCCCTGATGTGCCTAAACAGTAGAAATCCCCCACAAGTGACACCATTTTGGAAACTAGACCCCCCATGGAACTTATCTAGATGTGTGGTGAGAACCTTGAATGCCCAAGTGCTTCACAGAAGTTTATAATGCAGAGCCGTGAAAATAAAAAATATTTTTTTTTCCACAAAAAAGATTTTTTAGCCCCCAAGTTTTTATTTTCACAAGGGTAACAAGAGAAATTGGACCCCAAAAGTTGTTGTCCAATTGGTCCTGAGTATGCTGGTACCCCATATGTGGGGGTAAACCACTGTTTGGGCGCACGGCAGAGCTCGGAAGGAAGGAGCGCCGTTTTGGAATGCAGACTTTGATAGAATGGTCTGCGGGTATTATGT